>NW_027479616.1:0-89945 GCF_051014685.1 Ptiloglossa arizonensis
CGGGAAAAAATACACATACCGTTGTAATGGGGCGAGTTTCTACTTTCAGATGCAACAGGAATTTTTGGGTTAGGTCAATCCGATCGCGAGATATGGGAGTTTGAAGCTAAGAAATGGTTGAGAAGACAACAAATTTTTCGCACTTCTGCTGCTCCAAACGCTTAACCAGAATGGCCTAGGGAAAAAATACACATACCGTTGTAATCGGGCGAGTTTCTACTTTCAGATGCAATAGGAATTTTTGGGTTAGGTCAATCCGTTCGCGAGATATGGGACTTTGAAGCCAAGAAATGGTTGAGAAGGCAAAAAATTTTTCGCAATTCTGCTGCTCCAAACGCTTAACCAGAATGGCCTAGGGAAAAAATACAAAAACCGTTGTAATCGGGCGAGTTTCTACTTTCAGATTCAATAGGAATTTTTGGGTTAGGTCAATCCGTTCGCGAGATATGGGAGTTTGAAGACACGAAATGGTTGAGAAGGCAAAAAATTTTTCGCAATTCTGCTGCTCCGAACGCTTAACCAGAATGGCCTAGGGAAAAAGTACACATACCGTTGTAATCGGGCGAGTTTCTACTTTCAGTTACAATAGGAAGTTTTGGGTTAGGTCAATCCGTTCGCGAGATATGGGACTTTGAAGCTAAGAAATGGTTGTCATGACAACAAATTTTTCGCACTTCTGCTGCTCCAAACGCTTAACCAGAATGGCCTAGGGAAAAAATACACATACCGTTGTAATCGGCCGAGTTTCTACTTTCATATGCTATAGGACTTTTTGGGTTAGGTCAATCCGTTCGCGAGATATGGGAGTTTGAAGCCAAGAAATGGTTGAGAAGGCAAAAAATATTTCGCAATTCTGCTGCTCAAAACGCTTAACCAGAATGGCCCAGGGAAAAAACACACATACCGTTGTAATCGGGCGAGTTTCTACTTTCAGATGCAACAGGAATTTTTGGGTTAGGTCAATCCGTTCGCGAGATATGGGAGTTTGAAGCTAAGAAATGGTTGAGAAGACAACAAATTTTTCGCACTTCTGCTGCTCCAAACGCTTAACCAGAATGGACTAGGGAAAAAATACGCATACCGTTGTAATCGGGCGAGTTTCTACTTTCAGACGCAGCAGGAATTTTTGGGTTTGGTCAATCCGTTCGCGAGATATGGGAGTTTGAAGCCAAGAAATGGTACAGAAGGCAAACAATTTTTCGCACTTCTGCTGCTCGAAACGCTTAACCAGAATGGCCTAGGGAAAAAATACACATACCGTTGTAATCGGGCGAGTTTCTACTTTCAGATGCTATAGGAATTTTTGGGTTAGGTCAATCCGTTCGCGAGATATGGGACTTTGAAGCCAAGAAGTGGTTAGGAAGGCAAAAAATTTTTCGCAATTCTGCTGCTCCAAACGCTTTACCAGAATGGCCTAGGGAAAAAATACACATACCGTTGTAATCGGGCGAGTTTCTACTTTCAGATGCAATAGGAATTTTTGGGTTAGGTCAATCCGTTCGCGAGATATGGGACTTTGAAGCCAAGAAATGGTTGAGAAGGCAAGAATTTTTTCGCAATTCTGCTGCTACAAACGCTTAACCAGAATGGCCTAGGGAAAAAATACACATACCGTTGTAATCGGGCGAGTTTCTACATTCAGATACAATAGGAATTTTTGGGTTAGGTCAATCCGTTCGCGAGATATGGGACTTTGAAGCCAAGAAATGGTTGAGAAGGCAAAAAATTTTTCGCAATTCTGCTGCTCCAAACGCTTAACCAGAATGGCCTAGGGAAAAAATACAAAAACCGTTGTAATCGGGCGAGTTTCTACTTTCAGATGCAATAGGAATTTTTGGGTTAGGTCAATCCGTTCGCGAGATATGGGAGTTTGAAGACACGAAATGGTTGAGAAGGCAAAAAATTTTTCGCAATTCTGCTGCTCCGAACGCTTAACCAGAATGGCCTAGGGAAAAAATACACATACCGTTGTAATCGGGCGAGTTTCTACTTTCAGATGCAACAGGAATTTTTGGGTTAGGTCAATGCGTTCGCGAGATACGGGTGTTTGAAAACAAGAAATGGTTGAGAAGGCAAAAAATTTTTCGCAATTCTGCTGCTCCAAACGCTTAACCAGAATGGCCTCGGGAAAAAATACACATACCGTTGTAATCGGGCGAGTTTCTACTTTCAGATGCAACAGGAATTTTTGGGTTAGGTCAATGCGTTCGCGAGATACGGGTGTTTGAAAACAAGAAATGGTTGAGAAGGCAAAAAATTTTTCGCAATTCTGCTGCTCCAAACGCTTAACCAGAATGGCCTCGGGAAAAAATACACATACCGTTGTAATGGGGCGAGTTTCTACTTTCAGATGCAACAGGAATTTTTGGGTTAGGTCAATCCGATCGCGAGATATGGGAGTTTGAAGCCAAGAAATGGTAGAGAAGGCAAAAAATTTTTCACAATTCTGCTGCTCCAAACGCTTAACCAGAATGGCCTAGGGAAAAAATACACATACCGTTGTAGTCGGGCGAGTTTCTACTTTCAGATGCAATAGGAATTTTTGGGTTAGGTCAATCCGTTCGCGAGATATGGGACTTTGAAGCTAAGAAATGGTTGAGAAGACAACAAATTTTTCGCAATTCTGCTGCTTCAAACGCTTAACCAGAATGGCCTTGGGAAAAAATACGCATACCGTTGTAATGGGGCGAGTTTCTACTTTCAGATGCAACAGGAATTTTTGGGTTAGGTCAATCCGATCGCGAGATATGGGAGTTTGAAGCTAAGAAATGGTTGAGAAGACAACAAATTTTTCGCACTTCTGCTGCTCCAAACGCTTAACCAGAATGGCCTAGGGAAAAAATACACATACCGTTGTAATCGGGCGAGTTTCTACTTTCAGATGCAATAGGAATTTTTGGGTTAGGTCAATCCGTTCGCGAGATATGGGACTTTGAAGCCAAGAAATGGTTGAGAAGGCAAAAAATTTTTCGCAATTCTGCTGCTCCAAACGCTTAACCAGAATGGCCTAGGGAAAAAATACAAAAACCGTTGTAATCGGGCGAGTTTCTACTTTCAGATTCAATAGTAATTTTTGGGTTAGGTCAATCCGTTCGCGAGATATGGGAGTTTGAAGACACGAAATGGTTGAGAAGGCAAAAAATTTTTCGCAATTCTGCTGCTCCGAACGCTTAACCAGAATGGCCTAGGGAAAAAGTACACATACCGTTGTAATCGGGCGAGTTTCTACTTTCAGATGCAACAGGAATTTTTGGGTTAGGTCAATCCGTTTGCGAGATATGGGAGTCTGAAGCTAAGAAATGGTTGAGAAGACAACAAATTTTTCGCACTTCTGCTGCTCCAAACGCTTAACCAGAATGGACTAGGGAAAAAATACACATACCGTTGTAACCGGGTGAGTTGCTACTTTCAGTTACAATAGGAAGTTTTGGGTTAGGTCAATCCGTTCGCGAGATATGGGACTTTGAAGCTAAGAAATGGTTGACAAGACAACAAATTTTTCGCACTTCTGCTGCTCCAAACGCTTCACCAGAATGGCCTAGGGAAAAAATACACATACCGTTGTAATCGGGCGAGTTTCTACTTTCAGATGCAACAGGAATTTTTGGGTTAGGTCAATGCGTTCGCGAGATACGGGTGTTTGAAAACAAGAAATGGTTGAGAAGGCAAAAAATTTTTCGCAATTCTGCTGCTCCAAACGCTTAACCAGAATTGCCTCGGGAAAAAATACACATACCGTTGTAATGGGGCGAGTTTCTACTTTCAAATGCAACAGGAATTTTTGGGTTAGGTCAAT
Source organism: Ptiloglossa arizonensis (assembly GCF_051014685.1). Lineage (NCBI taxonomy): Eukaryota > Metazoa > Arthropoda > Insecta > Hymenoptera > Colletidae > Ptiloglossa > Ptiloglossa arizonensis. The sequence goes on from NW_027479616.1 coordinate 3,797, forward strand.
CCGATCGCGAGATATGGGAGTTTGAAGCCATGAAATGGTAGAGAAGGCAAAAAATTCTTCACAATTCTGCTGCTCCAAACGCTTAACCAGAATGGCCTAGGGAAAAAATACACATACCGTTGTAGTCGGGCGAGTTTCTACTTTCAGATGCAATAGGAATTTTTGGGTTAGGTCAATCCGTTCGCGAGATATGGGACTTTGAAGCTAAGAAATGGTTGACAAGACAACAAATTTTTCGCACTTCTGCTGCTCCAAACGCTTAACCAGAATGGCCTAGGGAAAAAATACACATACCGTTGTAATCGGCCGAGTTTCTACTTTCAGATGCTATAGGAATTTTTGGGGTAGGTCAATCCGTTCGCGAGATATGGGAGTTTGAAGCCAAGAAATGGTTGAGAAGGCAAAAAATTTTTCGCAATTCTGCTGCTCCAAACGCTTAACCAGAATGGCCTAAGGAAAAAATACGCATACCGTCGTAATCGGGCGAGTTTCTACTTTCAGACGCAGCAGGAATTTTTGGGTTAGGTCAATCCGATCGCGAGATATGGGAGTTTGAAGCCAAGAAATGGTAGAGAAGGCAAAAAATTTTTCACAATTCTGCTGCTCCAAACGCTTAACCAGAATGGACTAGGGAAAAAATACGCATACCGTTGTAATCGGGCGAGTTTCTACTTTCAGACGCAGCAGGAATTTTTGGGTTTGGTCAATCCGTTCGCGAGATATGGGAGTTTGAAGCCAAGAAATGGTACAGAAGGCAAACAATTTTTCGCACTTCTGCTGCTCGAAACGCTTAACCAGAATGGCCTAGGGAAAAAATACACATACCGTTGTAATCGGGCGAGTTTCTACTTTCAGATGCTATAGGAATTTTTGGGTTAGGTCAATCCGTTCGCGAGATATGGGACTTTGAAGCCAAGAAGTGGTTAGGAAGGCAAAAAATTTTTCGCAATTCTGCTGCTCCAAACGCTTTACCAGAATGGCCTAGGGAAAAAATACACATACCGTTGTAATCGGGCGAGTTTCTACTTTCAGATGCAATAGGAATTTTTGGGTTAGGTCAATCCGTTCGCGAGATATGGGACTTTGAAGCCAAGAAATGGTTGAGAAGGCAAGAATTTTTTCGCAATTCTGCTGCTACAAACGCTTAACCAGAATGGCCTAGGGAAAAAATACACATACCGTTGTAATCGGGCGAGTTTCTACATTCAGATACAATAGGAATTTTTGGGTTAGGTCAATCCGTTCGCGAGATATGGGACTTTGAAGCCAAGAAATGGTTGAGAAGGCAAAAAATTTTTCGCAATTCTGCTGCTCCAAACGCTTAACCAGAATGGCCTAGGGAAAAAATACAAAAACCGTTGTAATCGGGCGAGTTTCTACTTTCAGATGCAATAGGAATTTTTGGGTTAGGTCAATCCGTTCGCGAGATATGGGAGTTTGAAGACACGAAATGGTTGAGAAGGCAAAAAATTTTTCGCAATTCTGCTGCTCCGAACGCTTAACCAGAATGGCCTAGGGAAAAAATACACATACCGTTGTAATCGGGCGAGTTTCTACTTTCAGATGCAACAGGAATTTTTGGGTTAGGTCAATGCGTTCGCGAGATACGGGTGTTTGAAAACAAGAAATGGTTGAGAAGGCAAAAAATTTTTCGCAATTCTGCTGCTCCAAACGCTTAACCAGAATGGCCTCGGGAAAAAATACACATACCGTTGTAATCGGGCGAGTTTCTACTTTCAGATGCAACAGGAATTTTTGGGTTAGGTCAATGCGTTCGCGAGATACGGGTGTTTGAAAACAAGAAATGGTTGAGAAGGCAAAAAATTTTTCGCAATTCTGCTGCTCCAAACGCTTAACCAGAATGGCCTCGGGAAAAAATACACATACCGTTGTAATGGGGCGAGTTTCTACTTTCAGATGCAACAGGAATTTTTGGGTTAGGTCAATCCGATCGCGAGATATGGGAGTTTGAAGCCAAGAAATGGTAGAGAAGGCAAAAAATTTTTCACAATTCTGCTGCTCCAAACGCTTAACCAGAATGGCCTAGGGAAAAAATACACATACCGTTGTAGTCGGGCGAGTTTCTACTTTCAGATGCAATAGGAATTTTTGGGTTAGGTCAATCCGTTCGCGAGATATGGGACTTTGAAGCTAAGAAATGGTTGAGAAGACAACAAATTTTTCGCAATTCTGCTGCTTCAAACGCTTAACCAGAATGGCCTTGGGAAAAAATACGCATACCGTTGTAATGGGGCGAGTTTCTACTTTCAGATGCAACAGGAATTTTTGGGTTAGGTCAATCCGATCGCGAGATATGGGAGTTTGAAGCTAAGAAATGGTTGAGAAGACAACAAATTTTTCGCACTTCTGCTGCTCCAAACGCTTAACCAGAATGGCCTAGGGAAAAAATACACATACCGTTGTAATCGGGCGAGTTTCTACTTTCAGATGCAATAGGAATTTTTGGGTTAGGTCAATCCGTTCGCGAGATATGGGACTTTGAAGCCAAGAAATGGTTGAGAAGGCAAAAAATTTTTCGCAATTCTGCTGCTCCAAACGCTTAACCAGAATGGCCTAGGGAAAAAATACAAAAACCGTTGTAATCGGGCGAGTTTCTACTTTCAGATTCAATAGTAATTTTTGGGTTAGGTCAATCCGTTCGCGAGATATGGGAGTTTGAAGACACGAAATGGTTGAGAAGGCAAAAAATTTTTCGCAATTCTGCTGCTCCGAACGCTTAACCAGAATGGCCTAGGGAAAAAGTACACATACCGTTGTAATCGGGCGAGTTTCTACTTTCAGATGCAACAGGAATTTTTGGGTTAGGTCAATCCGTTTGCGAGATATGGGAGTCTGAAGCTAAGAAATGGTTGAGAAGACAACAAATTTTTCGCACTTCTGCTGCTCCAAACGCTTAACCAGAATGGACTAGGGAAAAAATACACATACCGTTGTAACCGGGTGAGTTGCTACTTTCAGTTACAATAGGAAGTTTTGGGTTAGGTCAATCCGTTCGCGAGATATGGGACTTTGAAGCTAAGAAATGGTTGACAAGACAACAAATTTTTCGCACTTCTGCTGCTCCAAACGCTTCACCAGAATGGCCTAGGGAAAAAATACACATACCGTTGTAATCGGGCGAGTTTCTACTTTCAGATGCAACAGGAATTTTTGGGTTAGGTCAATGCGTTCGCGAGATACGGGTGTTTGAAAACAAGAAATGGTTGAGAAGGCAAAAAATTTTTCGCAATTCTGCTGCTCCAAACGCTTAACCAGAATTGCCTCGGGAAAAAATACACATACCGTTGTAATGGGGCGAGTTTCTACTTTCAAATGCAACAGGAATTTTTGGGTTAGGTCAATCCGATCGCGAGATATGGGAGTTTGAAGCCATGAAATGGTAGAGAAGGCAAAAAATTCTTCACAATTCTGCTGCTCCAAACGCTTAACCAGAATGGCCTAGGGAAAAAATACACATACCGTTGTAGTCGGGCGAGTTTCTACTTTCAGATGCAATAGGAATTTTTGGGTTAGGTCAATCCGTTCGCGAGATATGGGACTTTGAAGCTAAGAAATGGTTGACAAGACAACAAATTTTTCGCACTTCTGCTGCTCCAAACGCTTAACCAGAATGGCCTAGGGAAAAAATACACATACCGTTGTAATCGGCCGAGTTTCTACTTTCAGATGCTATAGGAATTTTTGGGGTAGGTCAATCCGTTCGCGAGATATGGGAGTTTGAAGCCAAGAAATGGTTGAGAAGGCAAAAAATTTTTCGCAATTCTGCTGCTCCAAACGCTTAACCAGAATGGCCTAAGGAAAAAATACGCATACCGTCGTAATCGGGCGAGTTTCTACTTTCAGACGCAGCAGGAATTTTTGGGTTAGGTCAATCCGATCGCGAGATATGGGAGTTTGAAGCCAAGAAATGGTAGAGAAGGCAAAAAATTTTTCACAATTCTGCTGCTCCAAACGCTTAACCAGAATGGCCTAGGGAAAAAATACACATACCGTTGTAGTCGGGCGAGTTTCTACTTTCAGATGCAATAGGAATTTTTGGGTTAGGTCAATCCGTTCGCGAGATATGGGACTTTGAAGCTAAGAAATGGTTGAGAAGACAACAAATTTTTCGCAATTCTGCTGCTCCAAACGCTTAACCAGAATGGCCTCGGGAAAAAATACACATACCGTTGTAATGGGGCGAGTTTCTACTTTCAGATGCAACAGGAATTTTTGGGTTAGGTCAATCCGATCGCGAGATATGGGAGTTTGAAGCTAAGAAATGGTTGAGAAGACAACAAATTTTTCGCACTTCTGCTGCTCCAAACGCTTAACCAGAATGGCCTAGGGAAAAAATACACATACCGTTGTAATCGGGCGAGTTTCTACTTTCAGATGCAATAGGAATTTTTGGGTTAGGTCAATCCGTTCGCGAGATATGGGACTTTGAAGCCAAGAAATGGTTGAGAAGGCAAAAAATTTTTCGCAATTCTGCTGCTCCAAACGCTTAACCAGAATGGCCTAGGGAAAAAATACAAAAACCGTTGTAATCGGGCGAGTTTCTACTTTCAGATTCAATAGGAATTTTTGGGTTAGGTCAATCCGTTCGCGAGATATGGGAGTTTGAAGACACGAAATGGTTGAGAAGGCAAAAAATTTTTCGCAATTCTGCTGCTCCGAACGCTTAACCAGAATGGCCTAGGGAAAAAGTACACATACCGTTGTAATCGGGCGAGTTTCTACTTTCAGTTACAATAGGAAGTTTTGGGTTAGGTCAATCCGTTCGCGAGATATGGGACTTTGAAGCTAAGAAATGGTTGACATGACAACAAATTTTTCGCACTTCTGCTGCTCCAAACGCTTAACCAGAATGGCCTAGGGAAAAAATACACATACCGTTGTAATCGGCCGAGTTTCTACTTTCATATGCTATAGGACTTTTTGGGTTAGGTCAATCCGTTCGCGAGATATGGGAGTTTGAAGCCAAGAAATGGTTGAGAAGGCAAAAAATATTTCGCAATTCTGCTGCTCAAAACGCTTAACCAGAATGGCCCAGGGAAAAAACACACATACCGTTGTAATCGGGCGAGTTTCTACTTTCAGATGCAACAGGAATTTTTGGGTTAGGTCAATCCGTTCGCGAGATATGGGAGTTTGAAGCTAAGAAATGGTTGAGAAGACAACAAATTTTTCGCACTTCTGCTGCTCCAAACGCTTAACCAGAATGGACTAGGGAAAAAATACACATACCGTTGTAATCGGGTGAGTTGCTACTTTCAGTTACAATAGGAAGTTTTGGGTTAGGTCAATCCGTTCGCGAGATATGGGACTTTGAAGCTAAGAAATGGTTGACAAGACAACAAATTTTTCGCACTTCTGCTGCTCCAAACGCTTAACCAGAATGGCCTAGGGAAAAAATACACATACCGTTGTAATGGGGCGAGTTTCTACTTTCAAATGCAACAGGAATTTTTGGGTTAGGTCAATCCGATCGCGAGATATGGGAGTTTGAAGCCATGAAATGGTAGAGAAGGCAAAAAATTTTTCACAATTCTGCTGCTCCAAACGCTTAACCAGAATGGCCTAGGGAAAAAATACACATACCGTTGTAGTCGGGCGAGTTTCTACTTTCAGATGCAATAGGAATTTTTGGGTTAGGTCAATCCGTTCGCGAGATATGGGACTTTGAAGCTAAGAAATGGTTGACAAGACAACAAATTTTTCGCACTTCTGCTGCTCCAAACGCTTAACCAGAATGGCCTAGGGAAAAAATACACATACCGTTGTAATCGGCCGAGTTTCTACTTTCAGATGCTATAGGAATTTTTGGGTTAGGTCAATCCGTTCGCGAGATATGGGAGTTTGAAGCCAAGAAATGGTTGAGAAGGCAAAAAATTTTTCGCAATTCTGCTGCTCCAAACGCTTAACCAGAATGGCCTAAGGAAAAAATACGCATACCGTCGTAATCGGGCGAGTTTCTACTTTCAGACGCAGCAGGAATTTTTGGGTTAGGTCAATCCGATCGCGAGATATGGGAGTTTGAAGCCAAGAAATGGTAGAGAAGGCAAAAAATTTTTCACAATTCTGCTGCTCCAAACGCTTAACCAGAATGGCCTAGGGAAAAAATACACATACCGTTGTAGTCGGGCGAGTTTCTACTTTCAGATGCAATAGGAATTTTTGGGTTAGGTCAATCCGTTCGCGAGATATGGGACTTTGAAGCTAAGAAATGGTTGAGAAGACAACAAATTTTTCGCAATTCTGCTGCTCCAAACGCTTAACCAGAATGGCCTCGGGAAAAAATACACATACCGTTGTAATGGGGCGAGTTTCTACTTTCAGATGCAACAGGAATTTTTGGGTTAGGTCAATCCGATCGCGAGATATGGGAGTTTGAAGCTAAGAAATGGTTGAGAAGACAACAAATTTTTCGCACTTCTGCTGCTCCAAACGCTTAACCAGAATGGCCTAGGGAAAAAATACACATACCGTTGTAATCGGGCGAGTTTCTACTTTCAGATGCAATAGGAATTTTTGGGTTAGGTCAATCCGTTCGCGAGATATGGGACTTTGAAGCCAAGAAATGGTTGAGAAGGCAAAAAATTTTTCGCAATTCTGCTGCTCCAAACGCTTAACCAGAATGGCCTAGGGAAAAAATACAAAAACCGTTGTAATCGGGCGAGTTTCTACTTTCAGATTCAATAGGAATTTTTGGGTTAGGTCAATCCGTTCGCGAGATATGGGAGTTTGAAGACACGAAATGGTTGAGAAGGCAAAAAATTTTTCGCAATTCTGCTGCTCCGAACGCTTAACCAGAATGGCCTAGGGAAAAAGTACACATACCTTTGTAATCGGGCGAGTTTCTACTTTCAGTTACAATAGGAAGTTTTGGGTTAGGTCAATCCGTTCGCGAGATATGGGACTTTGAAGCTAAGAAATGGTTGACATGACAACAAATTTTTCGCACTTCTGCTGCTCCAAACGCTTAACCAGAATGGCCTAGGGAAAAAATACACATACCGTTGTAATCGGCCGAGTTTCTACTTTCATATGCTATAGGACTTTTTGGGTTAGGTCAATCCGTTCGCGAGATATGGGAGTTTGAAGCCAAGAAATGGTTGAGAAGGCAAAAAATATTTCGCAATTCTGCTGCTCAAAACGCTTAACCAGAATGGCCCAGGGAAAAAACACACATACCGTTGTAATCGGGCGAGTTTCTACTTTCAGATGCAACAGGAATTTTTGGGTTAGGTCAATCCGTTCGCGAGATATGGGAGTTTGAAGCTAAGAAATGGTTGAGAAGACAACAAATTTTTCGCACTTCTGCTGCTCCAAACGCTTAACCAGAATGGACTAGGGAAAAAATACACATACCGTTGTAATTGGGTGAGTTGCTACTTTCAGTTACAATAGGAAGTTTTGGGTTAGGTCAATCCGTCCGCGAGATATGGGACTTCGAAGCTAAGAAATGGTTGACAAGACAACAAATTTTTCGCACTTCTGCTGCTCCAAACGCTTAACCAGAATGGCCTAGGGAAAAAATACACATACCGTTGTAATCGGCCGAGTTTCTACTTTCAGATGCTATAGGAATTTTTGGGTTAGGTCAATCCGTTCGCGAGATATGGGAGTTGGAAGCCAAGAAATGGTTGAGAAGGCAAAAAATATTTCGCAATTCTGCTGCTCCAAACGCTTAACCAGAATGGCCTAGGGAAAAAATACACATACCGTTGTAGTCGGGCGAGTTTCTACTTTCAGACGCAGCAGGAATTTTTGGGTTAGGTCAATCCGATCGCGAGATATGGGAGTTTGAAGCCAAGAAATGGTAGAGAAGGCAAAAAATTTTTCACAATTCTGCTGCTCCAAACGCTTAACCAGAATGGCCTAGGGAAAAAAATACACATACCGTTGTAGTCGGGCGAGTTTCTACTTTCAGATGCAATAGGAATTTTTGGGTTAGGTCAATCCGTTCGCGAGATATGGGACTTTGAAGCTAAGAAATGGTTGAGAAGACAACAAATTTTTCGCAATTCTGCTGCTCCAAACGATTAACCAGAATGGCCTAGGGAAAAAATACACATACCGTTGTAATCGGGCGAGTTTCTACTTTCAGATGCAATAGGAATTTTTGGGTTATGTCAATCCGTTCGCGAGATATGGGAGTATGAAGCCAAGAAATGGTTGAGAAGGCAAAACATATTTCGCAATTCTGCTGCTCCAAACGCTTAACCAGAATGGCCTAGGGAAAAAATACACATACCGTTGTAATCGGGCGAGTTTCTACATTCAGATACAATAGGAATTTTTGGGTTAGGTCAATCCGTTCGCGAGATATGGGAGTTTGAAGACACGAAATGGTTGAGAAGGCAAAAAATTTTTCGCAATTCTGCTGCTCCGAACGCTTAACCAGAATGGCCTAGGGAAAAAATACACATACCGTTGTAATCGGGCGAGTTTCTACTTTCAGATGCAACAGGAATTTTTGGGTTAGGTCAATGCGTTCGCGAGATACGGGTGTTTGAAAACAAGAAATGGTTGAGAAGGCAAAAAATTTTTCGCAATTCTGCTGCTCCAAACGCTTAACCAGAATGGCCTCGGGAAAAAATACACATACCGTTGTAATGGGGCGAGTTTCTACTTTCAGATGCAACAGGAATTTTTGGGTTAGGTCAATCCGATCGCGAGATATGGGAGTTTGAAGCCAAGAAATGGTAGAGAAGGCAAAAAATTTTTCACAATTCTGCTGCTCCAAACGCTTAACCAGAATGGCCTAGGGAAAAAATACACATACCGTTGTAGTCGGGCGAGTTTCTACTTTCAGATGCAATAGGAATTTTTGGGTTAGGTCAATCCGTTCGCGAGATATGGGACTTTGAAGCTAAGAAATGGTTGAGAAGACAACAAATTTTTCGCAATTCTGCTGCTTCAAACGCTTAACCAGAATGGCCTTGGGAAAAAATACGCATACCGTTGTAATGGGGCGAGTTTCTACTTTCAGATGCAACAGGAATTTTTGGGTTAGGTCAATCCGATCGCGAGATATGGGAGTTTGAAGCTAAGAAATGGTTGAGAAGACAACAAATTTTTCGCACTTCTGCTGCTCCAAACGCTTAACCAGAATGGCCTAGGGAAAAAATACACATACCGTTGTAATCGGGCGAGTTTCTACTTTCAGATGCAATAGGAATTTTTGGGTTAGGTCAATCCGTTCGCGAGATATGGGACTTTGAAGCCAAGAAATGGTTGAGAAGGCAAAAAATTTTTCGCAATTCTGCTGCTCCAAACGCTTAACCAGAATGGCCTAGGGAAAAAATACAAAAACCGTTGTAATCGGGCGAGTTTCTACTTTCAGATTCAATAGGAATTTTTGGGTTAGGTCAATCCGTTCGCGAGATATGGGAGTTTGAAGACACGAAATGGTTGAGAAGGCAAAAAATTTTTCGCAATTCTGCTGCTCCGAACGCTTAACCAGAATGGCCTAGGGAAAAAGTACACATACCGTTGTAATCGGGCGAGTTTCTACTTTCAGTTACAATAGGAAGTTTTGGGTTAGGTCAATCCGTTCGCGAGATATGGGACTTTGAAGCTAAGAAATGGTTGACATGACAACAAATTTTTCGCACTTCTGCTGCTCCAAACGCTTAACCAGAATGGCCTAGGGAAAAAATACACATACCGTTGTAATCGGCCGAGTTTCTACTTTCATATGCTATAGGACTTTTTGGGTTAGGTCAATCCGTTCGCGAGATATGGGAGTTTGAAGCCAAGAAATGGTTGAGAAGGCAAAAAATATTTCGCAATTCTGCTGCTCAAAACGCTTAACCAGAATGGCCCAGGGAAAAAACACACATACCGTTGTAATCGGGCGAGTTTCTACTTTCAGATGCAACAGGAATTTTTGGGTTAGGTCAATCCGTTCGCGAGATATGGGAGTTTGAAGCTAAGAAATGGTTGAGAAGACAACAAATTTTTCGCACTTCTGCTGCTCCAAACGCTTAACCAGAATGGACTAGGGAAAAAATACACATACCGTTGTAATCGGGTGAGTTGCTACTTTCAGTTACAATAGGAAGTTTTGGGTTAGGTCAATCCGTTCGCGAGATATGGGACTTTGAAGCTAAGAAATGGTTGACAAGACAACAAATTTTTCGCACTTCTGCTGCTCCAAACGCTTAACCAGAATGGCCTAGGGAAAAAATACACATACCGTTGTAATCGGCCGAGTTTCTACTTTCAGATGCTATAGGAATTTTTGGGTTAGGTCAATCCGTTCGCGAGATATGGGAGTTGGAAGCCAAGAAATGGTTGAGAAGGCAAAAAATATTTCGCAATTCTGCTGCTCCAAACGCTTAACCAGAATGGCCTAGGGAAAAAATACACATACCGTTGTAGTCGGGCGAGTTTCTACTTTCAGACGCAGCAGGAATTTTTGGGTTAGGTCAATCCGATCGCGAGATATGGGAGTTTGAAGCCAAGAAATGGTAGAGAAGGCAAAAAATTTTTCACAATTCTGCTGCTCCAAACGCTTAACCAGAATGGCCTAGGGAAAAAATACACATACCGTTGTAGTCGGGCGAGTTTCTACTTTCAGATGCAATAGGAATTTTTGGGTTATGTCAATCCGTTCGCGAGATATGGGAGTATGAAGCCAAGAAATGGTTGAGAAGGCAAAACATATTTCGCAATTCTGCTGCTCCAAACGCTTAACCAGAATGGCCTAGGGAAAAAATACACATACCGTTGTAATCGGGCGAGTTTCTACATTCAGATACAATAGGAATTTTTGGGTTAGGTCAATCCGTTCGCGAGATATGGGACTTTGAAGCCAAGAAATGGTTGAGAAGGCAAAAAATTTTTCGCAATTCTGCTGCTCCAAACGCTTAACCAGAATGGCCTAGGGAAAAAATACAAAAACCGTTGTAATCGGGCGAGTTTCTACTTTCAGATGCAATAGGAATTTTTGGGTTAGGTCAATCCGTTCGCGAGATATGGGAGTTTGAAGACACGAAATGGTTGAGAAGGCAAAAAATTTTTCGCAATTCTGCTGCTCCGAACGCTTAACCAGAATGGCCTAGGGAAAAAATACACATACCGTTGTAATCGGGCGAGTTTCTACTTTCAGATGCAACAGGAATTTTTGGGTTAGGTCAATGCGTTCGCGAGATACGGGTGTTTGAAAACAAGAAATGGTTGAGAAGGCAAAAAATTTTTCGCAATTCTGCTGCTCCAAACGCTTAACCAGAATGGCCTCGGGAAAAAATACACATACCGTTGTAATGGGGCGAGTTTCTACTTTCAGATGCAACAGGAATTTTTGGGTTAGGTCAATCCGATCGCGAGATATGGGAGTTTGAAGCCAAGAAATGGTAGAGAAGGCAAAAAATTTTTCACAATTCTGCTGCTCCAAACGCTTAACCAGAATGGCCTAGGGAAAAAATACACATACCGTTGTAGTCGGGCGAGTTTCTACTTTCAGATGCAATAGGAATTTTTGGGTTAGGTCAATCCGTTCGCGAGATATGGGACTTTGAAGCTAAGAAATGGTTGAGAAGACAACAAATTTTTCGCAATTCTGCTGCTTCAAACGCTTAACCAGAATGGCCTTGGGAAAAAATACGCATACCGTTGTAATGGGGCGAGTTTCTACTTTCAGATGCAACAGGAATTTTTGGGTTAGGTCAATCCGATCGCGAGATATGGGAGTTTGAAGCTAAGAAATGGTTGAGAAGACAACAAATTTTTCGCACTTCTGCTGCTCCAAACGCTTAACCAGAATGGCCTAGGGAAAAAATACACATACCGTTGTAATCGGGCGAGTTTCTACTTTCAGATGCAATAGGAATTTTTGGGTTAGGTCAATCCGTTCGCGAGATATGGGACTTTGAAGCCAAGAAATGGTTGAGAAGGCAAAAAATTTTTCGCAATTCTGCTGCTCCAAACGCTTAACCAGAATGGCCTAGGGAAAAAATACACATACCGTTGTAATCGGCCGAGTTTCTACTTTCATATGCTATCGGACTTTTTGGGTTAGGTCAATCCGTTCGCGAGATATGGGAGTTTGAAGCCAAGAAATGGTTGAGAAGGCAAAAAATATTTCGCAATTCTGCTGCTCAAAACGCTTAACCAGAATGGCCTAGGGAAAAAATACACATACCGTTGTAATCGGGCGAGTTTCTACTTTCAGATGCAACAGGAATTTTTGGGTTAGGTCAATCCGTTCGCGAGATATGGGAGTTTGAAGCTAAGAAATGGTTGAGAAGACAACAAATTTTTCGCACTTCTGCTGCTCCAAACGCTTAACCAGAATGGACTAGGGAAAAAATACACATACCGTTGTAATCGGGTGAGTTGCTACTTTCAGTTACAATAGGAAGTTTTGGGTTAGGTCAATCCGTTCGCGAGATATGGGACTTTGAAGCTAAGAAATGGTTGACAAGACAACAAATTTTTCGCACTTCTGCTGCTCCAAACGCTTAACCAGAATGGCCTAGGGAAAAAATACACATACCGTTGTAATCGGCCGAGTTTCTACTTTCAGATGCTATAGGAATTTTTGGGTTAGGTCAATCCGTTCGCGAGATATGGGAGTTGGAAGCCAAGAAATGGTTGAGAAGGCAAAAAATATTTCGCAATTCTGCTGCTCCAAACGCTTAACCAGAATGGCCTAGGGAAAAAATACACAAACCGTTGTAATCGGCCGAGTTTCTACTTTCAGATGCTATAGGAATTTTTGGGGTAGGTCAATCCGTTCGCGAGATATGGGAGTTTGAAGCCAAGAAATGGTTGAGAAGGCAAAAAATTTTTCGCAATTCTGCTGCTCCAAACGCTTAACCAGAATGGCCTAGGGAAAAAATACGCATACCGTCGTAATCGGGCGAGTTTCTACTTTCAGACGCAGCAGGAATTTTTGGGTTTGGTCAATCCGTTCGCGAGATATAGGACTTTGAAGCTAAGAAATGGATGAGAAGGCAAAAAATTTCTCGCAATTCTGCTACTCCAAACGCTTAACCAGAATGGCCTAGGGAAAAAATACACATACCGATGGAATCGGGCGAACTTCTACTTTCAGATGCAAGAGGAATTTTTGGGTTAGGTCAATGCGTTCGCGAGATATGGGAGTTTGAAAACAAGAAATGGTTGAGAAGGCAACAAATTTTTCGCAATTCTGCTGCTTCAAACGCTTAACCAGAATGGTCTAGGGAAAAAATACGCATACCGTTGTAATCGGGCGAGTTTCTACTTTCAGACGCAGAAGGAATTTTTGGGTTTGGTCGATCCGTTCGCGAGATATGGGACTTTGAAGCCAAGAAATGGTTGAGAAGGCAAAAAATTTTTCGCAATTCTGCTGCTCCAAACGCTTAACCAGAATGGCCTAGGGAAAAAATACGCATACCGTTGTAATCGGGCGAGTTTCTACTTTCAGACGCAGCAGGAATTTTTGGGTTTGGTCAATCCGTTCGCGAGATATGGGAGTTTGAAGCCAAGAAATGGTACAGAAGGCAAACAATTTTTCGCACTTCTGCTGCTCGAAACGCTTAACCAGAATGGCCTAGGGAAAAAATACACATACCGTTGTAATCGGGCGAGTTTCTACTTTCAGATGCTATAGGAATTTTTGGGTTAGGTCAATCCGTTCGCGAGATATGGGACTTTGAAGCCAAGAAGTGGTTAGGAAGGCAAAAAATTTTTCGCAATTCTGCTGCTCCAAACGCTTTACCAGAATGGCCTAGGGAAAAAATACACATACCGTTGTAATCGGGCGAGTTTCTACTTTCAGATGCAATAGGAATTTTTGGGTTAGGTCAATCCGTTCGCGAGATATGGGACTTTGAAGCCAAGAAATGGTTGAGAAGGCAAGAATTTTTTCGCAATTCTGCTGCTACAAACGCTTAACCAGAATGGCCTAGGGAAAAAATACACATACCGTTGTAATCGGGCGAGTTTCTACATTCAGATACAATAGGAATTTTTGGGTTAGGTCAATCCGTTCGCGAGATATGGGACTTTGAAACCAAGAAATGGTTGAGAAGGCAAAAAATTTTTCGCAATTCTGCTGCTCCAAACGCTTAACCAGAATGGCCTAGGGAAAAAATACAAAAACCGTTGTAATCGGGCGAGTTTCTACTTTCAGATGCAATAGGAATTTTTGGGTTAGGTCAATCCGTTCGCGAGATATGGGAGTTTGAAGCCAAGAAATGGTAGAGAAGGCAAAAAATTTTTCACAATTCTGCTGCTCCAAACGCTTAACCAGAATGGCCTAGGGAAAAAATACACATACCGTTGTAGTCGGGCGAGTTTCTACTTTCAGATGCAATAGGAATTTTTGGGTTAGGTCAATCCGTTCGCGAGATATGGGACTTTGAAGCTAAGAAATGGTTGAGAAGACAACAAATTTTTCGCAATTCTGCTGCTCCAAACGCTTAACCAGAATGGCCTCGGGAAAAAATACACATACCGTTGTAATGGGGCGAGTTTCTACTTTCAGATGCAACAGGAATTTTTGGGTTAGGTCAATCCGATCGCGAGATATGGGAGTTTGAAGCTAAGAAATGGTTGAGAAGACAACAAATTTTTCGCACTTCTGCTGCTCCAAACGCTTAACCAGAATGGCCTAGGGAAAAAATACACATACCGTTGTAATCGGGCGAGTTTCTACTTTCAGATGCAATAGGAATTTTTGGGTTAGGTCAATCCGTTCGCGAGATATGGGACTTTGAAGCCAAGAAATGGTTGAGAAGGCAAAAAATTTTTCGCAATTCTGCTGCTCCAAACGCTTAACCAGAATGGCCTAGGGAAAAAATACAAAAACCGTTGTAATCGGGCGAGTTTCTACTTTCAGATTCAATAGGAATTTTTGGGTTAGGTCAATCCGTTCGCGAGATATGGGAGTTTGAAGACACGAAATGGTTGAGAAGGCAAAAAATTTTTCGCAATTCTGCTGCTCCGAACGCTTAACCAGAATGGCCTAGGGAAAAAGTACACATACCGTTGTAATCGGGCGAGTTTCTACTTTCAGTTACAATAGGAAGTTTTGGGTTAGGTCAATCCGTTCGCGAGATATGGGACTTTGAAGCTAAGAAATGGTTGACATGACAACAAATTTTTCGCACTTCTGCTGCTCCAAACGCTTAACCAGAATGGCCTAGGGAAAAAATACACATACCGTTGTAATCGGCCGAGTTTCTACTTTCATATGCTATAGGACTTTTTGGGTTAGGTCAATCCGTTCGCGAGATATGGGAGTTTGAAGCCAAGAAATGGTTGAGAAGGCAAAAAATATTTCGCAATTCTGCTGCTCAAAACGCTTAACCAGAATGGCCCAGGGAAAAAACACACATACCGTTGTAATCGGGCGAGTTTCTACTTTCAGATGCAACAGGAATTTTTGGGTTAGGTCAATCCGTTCGCGAGATATGGGAGTTTGAAGCTAAGAAATGGTTGAGAAGACAACAAATTTTTCGCACTTCTGCTGCTCCAAACGCTTAACCAGAATGGACTAGGGAAAAAATACACATACCGTTGTAATCGGGTGAGTTGCTACTTTCAGTTACAATAGGAAGTTTTGGGTTAGGTCAATCCGTTCGCGAGATATGGGACTTTGAAGCTAAGAAATGGTTGACAAGACAACAAATTTTTCGCACTTCTGCTGCTCCAAACGCTTAACCAGAATGGCCTAGGGAAAAAATACACATACCGTTGTAATCGGCCGAGTTTCTACTTTCAGATGCTATAGGAATTTTTGGGTTAGGTCAATCCGTTCGCGAGATATGGGAGTTGGAAGCCAAGAAATGGTTGAGAAGGCAAAAAATATTTCGCAATTCTGCTGCTCCAAACGCTTAACCAGAATGGCCTAGGGAAAAAATACACATACCGTTGTAGTCGGGCGAGTTTCTACTTTCAGACGCAGCAGGAATTTTTGGGTTAGGTCAATCCGATCGCGAGATATGGGAGTTTGAAGCCAAGAAATGGTAGAGAAGGCAAAAAATTTTTCACAATTCTGCTGCTCCAAACGCTTAACCAGAATGGCCTAGGGAAAAAATACACATACCGTTGTAGTCGGGCGAGTTTCTACTTTCAGATGCAATAGGAATTTTTGGGTTAGGTCAATCCGTTCGCGAGATATGGGACTTTGAAGCTAAGAAATGGTTGAGAAGACAACAAATTTTTCGCAATTCTGCTGCTCCAAACGATTAACCAGAATGGCCTAGGGAAAAAATACACATACCGTTGTAATCGGGCGAGTTTCTACTTTCAGATGCAATAGGAATTTTTGGGTTATGTCAATCCGTTCGCGAGATATGGGAGTATGAAGCCAAGAAATGGTTGAGAAGGCAAAACATATTTCGCAATTCTGCTGCTCCAAACGCTTAACCAGAATGGCCTAGGGAAAAAATACACATACCGTTGTAATCGGGCGAGTTTCTACATTCAGATACAATAGGAATTTTTGGGTTAGGTCAATCCGTTCGCGAGATATGGGACTTTGAAGCCAAGAAATGGTTGAGAAGGCAAAAAATTTTTCGCAATTCTGCTGCTCCAAACGCTTAACCAGAATGGCCTAGGGAAAAAATACAAAAACCGTTGTAATCGGGCGAGTTTCTACTTTCAGATGCAATAGGAATTTTTGGGTTAGGTCAATCCGTTCGCGAGATATGGGAGTTTGAAGACACGAAATGGTTGAGAAGGCAAAAAATTTTTCGCAATTCTGCTGCTCCGAACGCTTAACCAGAATGGCCTAGGGAAAAAATACACATACCGTTGTAATCGGGCGAGTTTCTACTTTCAGATGCAACAGGAATTTTTGGGTTAGGTCAATGCGTTCGCGAGATACGGGTGTTTGAAAACAAGAAATGGTTGAGAAGGCAAAAAATTTTTCGCAATTCTGCTGCTCCAAACGCTTAACCAGAATGGCCTCGGGAAAAAATACACATACCGTTGTAATGGGGCGAGTTTCTACTTTCAGATGCAACAGGAATTTTTGGGTTAGGTCAATCCGATCGCGAGATATGGGAGTTTGAAGCCAAGAAATGGTAGAGAAGGCAAAAAATTTTTCACAATTCTGCTGCTCCAAACGCTTAACCAGAATGGCCTAGGGAAAAAATACACATACCGTTGTAGTCGGGCGAGTTTCTACTTTCAGATGCAATAGGAATTTTTGGGTTAGGTCAATCCGTTCGCGAGATATGGGACTTTGAAGCTAAGAAATGGTTGAGAAGACAACAAATTTTTCGCAATTCTGCTGCTTCAAAC
Source organism: Ptiloglossa arizonensis (assembly GCF_051014685.1). Classification (NCBI taxonomy): domain Eukaryota; kingdom Metazoa; phylum Arthropoda; class Insecta; order Hymenoptera; family Colletidae; genus Ptiloglossa; species Ptiloglossa arizonensis. The sequence continues at coordinate 21,047 of NW_027479616.1, forward strand.
GCTTAACCAGAATGGCCTTGGGAAAAAATACGCATACCGTTGTAATGGGGCGAGTTTCTACTTTCAGATGCAACAGGAATTTTTGGGTTAGGTCAATCCGATCGCGAGATATGGGAGTTTGAAGCTAAGAAATGGTTGAGAAGACAACAAATTTTTCGCACTTCTGCTGCTCCAAACGCTTAACCAGAATGGCCTAGGGAAAAAATACACATACCGTTGTAATCGGGCGAGTTTCTACTTTCAGATGCAATAGGAATTTTTGGGTTAGGTCAATCCGTTCGCGAGATATGGGACTTTGAAGCCAAGAAATGGTTGAGAAGGCAAAAAATTTTTCGCAATTCTGCTGCTCCAAACGCTTAACCAGAATGGCCTAGGGAAAAAATACACATACCGTTGTAATCGGCCGAGTTTCTACTTTCATATGCTATAGGACTTTTTGGGTTAGGTCAATCCGTTCGCGAGATATGGGAGTTTGAAGCCAAGAAATGGTTGAGAAGGCAAAAAATATTTCGCAATTCTGCTGCTCAAAACGCTTAACCAGAATGGCCTAGGGAAAAAATACACATACCGTTGTAATCGGGCGAGTTTCTACTTTCAGATGCAACAGGAATTTTTGGGTTAGGTCAATCCGTTCGCGAGATATGGGAGTTTGAAGCTAAGAAATGGTTGAGAAGACAACAAATTTTTCGCACTTCTGCTGCTCCAAACGCTTAACCAGAATGGACTAGGGAAAAAATACACATACCGTTGTAATCGGGTGAGTTGCTACTTTCAGTTACAATAGGAAGTTTTGGGTTAGGTCAATCCGTTCGCGAGATATGGGACTTTGAAGCTAAGAAATGGTTGACAAGACAACAAATTTTTCGCACTTCTGCTGCTCCAAACGCTTAACCAGAATGGCCTAGGGAAAAAATACACATACCGTTGTAATCGGCCGAGTTTCTACTTTCAGATGCTATAGGAATTTTTGGGTTAGGTCAATCCGTTCGCGAGATATGGGAGTTGGAAGCCAAGAAATGGTTGAGAAGGCAAAAAATATTTCGCAATTCTGCTGCTCCAAACGCTTAACCAGAATGGCCTAGGGAAAAAATACACAAACCGTTGTAATCGGCCGAGTTTCTACTTTCAGATGCTATAGGAATTTTTGGGGTAGGTCAATCCGTTCGCGAGATATGGGAGTTTGAAGCCAAGAAATGGTTGAGAAGGCAAAAAATTTTTCGCAATTCTGCTGCTCCAAACGCTTAACCAGAATGGCCTAGGGAAAAAATACGCATACCGTCGTAATCGGGCGAGTTTCTACTTTCAGACGCAGCAGGAATTTTTGGGTTTGGTCAATCCGTTCGCGAGATATAGGACTTTGAAGCTAAGAAATGGATGAGAAGGCAAAAAATTTCTCGCAATTCTGCTACTCCAAACGCTTAACCAGAATGGCCTAGGGAAAAAATACACATACCGATGGAATCGGGCGAACTTCTACTTTCAGATGCAAGAGGAATTTTTGGGTTAGGTCAATGCGTTCGCGAGATATGGGAGTTTGAAAACAAGAAATGGTTGAGAAGGCAACAAATTTTTCGCAATTCTGCTGCTTCAAACGCTTAACCAGAATGGTCTAGGGAAAAAATACGCATACCGTTGTAATCGGGCGAGTTTCTACTTTCAGACGCAGAAGGAATTTTTGGGTTTGGTCGATCCGTTCGCGAGATATGGGACTTTGAAGCCAAGAAATGGTTGAGAAGGCAAAAAATTTTTCGCAATTCTGCTGCTCCAAACGCTTAACCAGAATGGCCTAGGGAAAAAATACGCATACCGTTGTAATCGGGCGAGTTTCTACTTTCAGACGCAGCAGGAATTTTTGGGTTTGGTCAATCCGTTCGCGAGATATGGGAGTTTGAAGCCAAGAAATGGTACAGAAGGCAAACAATTTTTCGCACTTCTGCTGCTCGAAACGCTTAACCAGAATGGCCTAGGGAAAAAATACACATACCGTTGTAATCGGGCGAGTTTCTACTTTCAGATGCTATAGGAATTTTTGGGTTAGGTCAATCCGTTCGCGAGATATGGGACTTTGAAGCCAAGAAGTGGTTAGGAAGGCAAAAAATTTTTCGCAATTCTGCTGCTCCAAACGCTTTACCAGAATGGCCTAGGGAAAAAATACACATACCGTTGTAATCGGGCGAGTTTCTACTTTCAGATGCAATAGGAATTTTTGGGTTAGGTCAATCCGTTCGCGAGATATGGGACTTTGAAGCCAAGAAATGGTTGAGAAGGCAAGAATTTTTTCGCAATTCTGCTGCTACAAACGCTTAACCAGAATGGCCTAGGGAAAAAATACACATACCGTTGTAATCGGGCGAGTTTCTACATTCAGATACAATAGGAATTTTTGGGTTAGGTCAATCCGTTCGCGAGATATGGGACTTTGAAGCCAAGAAATGGTTGAGAAGGCAAAAAATTTTTCGCAATTCTGCTGCTCCAAACGCTTAACCAGAATGGCCTAGGGAAAAAATACAAAAACCGTTGTAATCGGGCGAGTTTCTACTTTCAGATGCAATAGGAATTTTTGGGTTAGGTCAATCCGTTCGCGAGATATGGGAGTTTGAAGCCAAGAAATGGTAGAGAAGGCAAAAAATTTTTCACAATTCTGCTGCTCCAAACGCTTAACCAGAATGGCCTAGGGAAAAAATACACATACCGTTGTAGTCGGGCGAGTTTCTACTTTCAGATGCAATAGGAATTTTTGGGTTAGGTCAATCCGTTCGCGAGATATGGGACTTTGAAGCTAAGAAATGGTTGAGAAGACAACAAATTTTTCGCAATTCTGCTGCTTCAAACGCTTAACCAGAATGGCCTTGGGAAAAAATACGCATACCGTTGTAATGGGGCGAGTTTCTACTTTCCGATGCAACAGGAATTTTTGGGTTAGGTCAATCCGATCGCGAGATATGGGAGTTTGAAGCTAAGAAATGGTTGAGAAGACAACAAATTTTTCGCACTTCTGCTGCTCCAAACGCTTAACCAGAATGGCCTAGGGAAAAAATACACATACCGTTGTAATCGGGCGAGTTTCTACTTTCAGATGCAATAGGAATTTTTGGGTTAGGTCAATCCGTTCGCGAGATATGGGACTTTGAAGCCAAGAAATGGTTGAGAAGGCAAAAAATTTTTCGCAATTCTGCTGCTCTAAACGCTTAACCAGAATGGCCTAGGGAAAAAATACAAAAACCGTTGTAATCGGGCGAGTTTCTACTTTCAGATTCAATAGGAATTTTTGGGTTAGGTCAATCCGTTCGCGAGATATGGGAGTTTGAAGACACGAAATGGTTGAGAAGGCAAAAAATTTTTCGCAATTCTGCTGCTCCGAACGCTTAACCAGAATGGCCTAGGGAAAAAGTACACATACCGTTGTAATCGGGCGAGTTTCTACTTTCAGATGCAACAGGAATTTTTGGGTTAGGTCAATCCGTTCGCGAGATATGGGAGTCTGAAGCTAAGAAATGGTTGAGAAGACAACAAATTTTTCGCACTTCTGCTGCTCCAAACGCTTAACCAGAATGGACTAGGGAAAAAATACACATACCGTTGTAATCGGGTGAGTTGCTACTTTCAGTTACAATAGGAAGTTTTGGGTTAGGTCAATCCGTTCGCGAGATATGGGACTTTGAAGCCAAGAAGTGGTTAGGAAGGCAAAAAATTTTTCGCAATTCTGCTGCTCCAAACGCTTCACCAGAATGGCCTAGGGAAAAAATACACATACCGTTGTAATCGGGCGAGTTTCTACTTTCAGATGCAACAGGAATTTTTGGGTTAGGTCAATGCGTTCGCGAGATACGGGTGTTTGAAAACAAGAAATGGTTGAGAAGGCAAAAAATTTTTCGCAATTCTGCTGCTCCAAACGCTTAACCAGAATTGCCTCGGGAAAAAATACACATACCGTTGTAATGGGGCGAGTTTCTACTTTCAGATGCAACAGGAATTTTTGGGTTAGGTCAATCCGATCGCGAGATATGGGAGTTTGAAGCCATGAAATGGTAGAGAAGGCAAAAAATTTTTCACAATTCTGCTGCTCCAAACGCTTAACCAGAATGGCCTAGGGAAAAAATACACATACCGTTGTAGTCGGGCGAGTTTCTACTTTCAGATGCAATAGGAATTTTTGGGTTAGGTCAATCCGTTCGCGAGATATGGGACTTTGAAGCTAAGAAATGGTTGACAAGACAACAAATTTTTCGCACTTCTGCTGCTCCAAACGCTTAACCAGAATGGCCTAGGGAAAAAATACACATACCGTTGTAATCGGCCGAGTTTCTACTTTCAGATGCTATAGGAATTTTTGGGGTAGGTCAATCCGTTCGCGAGATATGGGAGTTTGAAGCCAAGAAATGGTTGAGAAGGCAAAAAATTTTTCGCAATTCTGCTGCTCCAAACGCTTAACCAGAATGGCCTAGGGAAAAAATACGCATACCGTCGTAATCGGGCGAGTTTCTACTTTCAGACGCAGCAGGAATTTTTGGGTTAGGTCAATCCGATCGCGAGATATGGGAGTTTGAAGCCAAGAAATGGTAGAGAAGGCAAAAAATTTTTCACAATTCTGCTGCTCCAAACGCTTAACCAGAATGGCCTAGGGAAAAAATACACATACCGTTGTAGTCGGGCGAGTTTCTACTTTCAGATGCAATAGGAATTTTTGGGTTAGGTCAATCCGTTCGCGAGATATGGGACTTTGAAGCTAAGAAATGGTTGAGAAGACAACAAATTTTTCGCAATTCTGCTGCTCCAAACGCTTAACCAGAATGGCCTAGGGAAAAAATACACATACCGTTGTAATCGGGCGAGTTTCTACTTTCAGATGCAATAGGAATTTTTGGGTTATGTCAATCCGTTCGCGAGATATGGGAGTATGAAGCCAAGAAATGGTTGAGAAGGCAAAACATATTTCGCAATTCTGCTGCTCCAAACGCTTAACCAGAATGGCCTAGGGAAACAATACACATACCGTTGTAATGTGGCGAATTTCTACTTTCAGGCGCAGAAGGAATTTTTGGGTTTGGTCAATCCGTTCGCGAGATATGGGACTTTGAAGCTAAGAAATGGTTGAGAAGGCAAAAAATTTTTCGCAATTCTGCTACTCCAAACGCTTAACCAGAATGGGCTAGGGAAAAAATACACATACCGTTGTAATCGGGCGAGTTTCAACTTTCAGATGCAATAGGAATATTTGGGTTAGGTCAATCCGTTCGCGAGATATGGGAGTTTGAAAACAAGAAATGGTTGAGAAGGCAACAAATTTTTCGCAATTCTGCTGCTTCAAACGCTTAACCAGAATGGCCTAGGGAAAAAATACGCATACCGTTGTAATCGGGCGAGTTTCTACTTTCAGACGCAGAAGGAATTTTTGGGTTTGGTCGATCCATTCGCGAGATATGGGACTTTGAAGCTAAGAAATGGTTGAGAAGGCAAAAAATTTTTCGCAATTCTGCTGCTACAAACGCATAACCAGAATGGCCTAGGGAAAAAATACACATACCGTTGGAATCGGGCGAACTTCTACTTTCAGATGCAATAGGAATTTTTGGGTTAGGTCAGATGCGTTCGCGAGATACGGGTGTTTGAAAACAAGAAATGGTTGAGAAGGCAAAAAATTTTTCGCAATTCTGCTGCTCCAAACGCTTAACCAGAATAGCCTCGGGAAAAAATACACATACCGTTGTAATGGGGCGAGTTTCTACTTTCAGATGCAACAGGAATTTTTGGGTTAGGTCAATCCGATCGCGAGATATGGGAGTTTGAAGCTAAGAAATGGTTGAGAAGACAACAAATTTTTCGCTCTTCTGCTGCTCCAAACGCTTAACCAGAATGGCCTAGGGAAAAAATACACATACCGTTGTAATCGGGCGAGTTTCTACTTTCAGATGCAATAGGAATTTTTGGGTTAGGTCAGTCCGTTCGCGAGATATGGGACTTTGAAGCCAAGAAATGGTTGAGAAGGCAAAAAATTTTTCGCAATTCTGCTGCTCCAAACGCTTAACCAGAATGGCCTAGGGAAAAAATACAAAAACCGTTGTAATCGGGCGAGTTTCTACTTTCAGATTCAATAGGAATTTTTGGGTTAGGTCAATCCGTTCGCGAGATATGGGAGTTTGAAGACACGAAATGGTTGAGAAGGCAAAAAATTTTTCGCAATTCTGCTGCACCGAACGCTTAACCAGAATGGCCTAGGGAAAAAGTACACATACCGTTGTAATCGGGCGAGTTTCTACTTTCAGTTACAATAGGAAGTTTTGGGTTAGGTCAATCCGTTCGCGAGATATGGGACTTTGAAGCTAAGAAATGGTTGACATGACAACAAATTTTTCGCACTTCTGCTGCTCCAAACGCTTAACCAGAATGGCCTAGGGAAAAAATACACATACCGTTGTAATCGGCCGAGTTTCTACTTTCATATGCTATAGGACTTTTTGGGTTAGGTCAATCCGTTCGCGAGATATGGGAGTTTGAAGCCAAGAAATGGTTGAGAAGGCAAAAAATATTTCGCAATTCTGCTGCTCAAAACGCTTAACCAGAATGGCCTAGGGAAAAAATACACATACCGTTGTAATCGGGCGAGTTTCTACTTTCAGATGCAATAGGAATTTTTGGGTTATGTCAATCCGTTCGCGAGATATGGGAGTATGAAGCCAAGAAATGGTTGAGAAGGCAAAAAGTATTTCGCAATTCTGCTGCTCCAAACGCTTAACCAGAATGGCCTAGGGAAAAAATACACATACCGTTGTAATCGGGCGAGTTTCTACTTTCAGATGCAATAGGAATTTTTGGGTTAGGTCAATCCGTTCGCGAGATATGGGACTTTGAAGCCAAGAAATGGTTGAGAAGGCAAGAATTTTTTCGCAATTCTGCTGCTACAAACGCTTAACCAGAATGGCCTAGGGAAAAAATACACATACCGTTGTAATCGGCCGAGTTTCTACTTTCATATGCTATAGGACTTTTTGGGTTAGGTCAATCCGTTCGCGAGATATGGGAGTTTGAAGCCAAGAAATGGTTGAGAAGGCAAAAAATATTTCGCAATTCTGCTGCTCAAAACGCTTAACCAGAATGGCCTAGGGAAAAAATACACATACCGTTGTAATCGGGCGAGTTTCTACTTTCAGATGCAATAGGAATTTTTGGGTTAGGTCAATCCGTTCGCGAGATATGGGACTTTGAAGCCAAGAAATGGTTGAGAAGGCAAGAATTTTTTCGCAATTCTGCTGCTACAAACGCTTAACCAGAATGGCCTAGGGAAAAAATACACATACCGTTGTAATCGGGCGAGTTTCTACTTTCAGATACAATAGGAATTTTTGGGTTAGGTAAATCCGTTCGCGAGATATGGGACTTTGAAGCCAAGAAATGGTTGAGAAGGCAAAAAATTTTTCGCAATTCTGCTGCTCCGAACGCTTAACCAGAATGGCCTAGGGAAAAAATACACATACCGTTGTAATCGGGCGAGTTTCTACTTTCAGATGCAACAGGAATTTTTGGGTTAGGTCAATGCGTTCGCGAGATACGGGTGTTTGAAAACAAGAAATGGTTGAGAAGGCAAAAAATTTTGCGCAATTCTGCTGCTCCAAACGCTTAACCAGAATGGTCTCGGGAAAAAATACACATACCGTTGTAATGGGGCGAGTTTCTACTTTCAGATGCAACAGGAATTTTTGGGTTAGGTCAATCCGATCGCGAGATATGGGAGTTTGAAGCTAAGAAATGGTTGAGAAGACAACAAATTTTTCGCAATTCTGCTACTCCAAACGCTTAACCAGAATGGCCTAGGGAAAAAATACACATACCGTTGTAATCGGGCGAGTTTCTACTTTCAGATGCAATAGGAATTTTTGGGTTATGTCAATCCGTTCGCGAGATATGGGAGTATGAAGCCAAGAAATGGTTGAGAAGGCAAAACATATTTCGCAATTCTGCTGCTCCAAACGCTTAACCAGAATGGCCTAGGGAAACAATACACATACCGTTGTAATGTGGCGAATTTCTACTTTCAGGCGCAGAAGGAATTTTTGGGTTTGGTCAATCCGTTCGCGAGATATGGGACTTTGAAGCTAAGAAATGGTTGAGAAGGCAAAAAATTTTTCGCAATTCTGCTACTCCAAACGCTTAACCAGAATGGGCTAGGGAAAAAATACACATACCGTTGTAATCGGGCGAGTTTCAACTTTCAGATGCAATAGGAATATTTGGGTTAGGTCAATCCGTTCGCGAGATATGGGAGTTTGAAAACAAGAAATGGTTGAGAAGGCAACAAATTTTTCGCAATTCTGCTGCTTCAAACGCTTAACCAGAATGGCCTAGGGAAAAAATACGCATACCGTTGTAATCGGGCGAGTTTCTACTTTCAGACGCAGAAGGAATTTTTGGGTTTGGTCGATCCATTCGCGAGATATGGGACTTTGAAGCTAAGAAATGGTTGAGAAGGCAAAAAATTTTTCGCAATTCTGCTGCTACAAACGCATAACCAGAATGGCCTAGGGAAAAAATACACATACCGTTGGAATCGGGCGAACTTCTACTTTCAGATGCAATAGGAATTTTTGGGTTAGGTCAGATGCGTTCGCGAGATACGGGTGTTTGAAAACAAGAAATGGTTGAGAAGGCAAAAAATTTTTCGCAATTCTGCTGCTCCAAACGCTTAACCAGAATAGCCTCGGGAAAAAATACACATACCGTTGTAATGGGGCGAGTTTCTACTTTCAGATGCAACAGGAATTTTTGGGTTAGGTCAATCCGATCGCGAGATATGGGAGTTTGAAGCTAAGAAATGGTTGAGAAGACAACAAATTTTTCGCTCTTCTGCTGCTCCAAACGCTTAACCAGAATGGCCTAGGGAAAAAATACACATACCGTTGTAATCGGGCGAGTTTCTACTTTCAGATGCAATAGGAATTTTTGGGTTATGTCAGTCCGTTCGCGAGATATGGGACTTTGAAGCCAAGAAATGGTTGAGAAGGCAAAAAATTTTTCGCAATTCTGCTGCTCCAAACGCTTAACCAGAATGGCCTAGGGAAAAAATACAAAAACCGTTGTAATCGGGCGAGTTTCTACTTTCAGATTCAATAGGAATTTTTGGGTTAGGTCAATCCGTTCGCGAGATATGGGAGTTTGAAGACACGAAATGGTTGAGAAGGCAAAAAATTTTTCGCAATTCTGCTGCTCCGAACGCTTAACCAGAATGGCCTAGGGAAAAAGTACACATACCGTTGTAATCGGGCGAGTTTCTACTTTCAGTTACAATAGGAAGTTTTGGGTTAGGTCAATCCGTTCGCGAGATATGGGACTTTGAAGCTAAGAAATGGTTGACATGACAACAAATTTTTCGCACTTCTGCTGCTCCAAACGCTTAACCAGAATGGCCTAGGGAAAAAATACACATACCGTTGTAATCGGCCGAGTTTCTACTTTCATATGCTATAGGACTTTTTGGGTTAGGTCAATCCGTTCGCGAGATATGGGAGTTTGAAGCCAAGAAATGGTTGAGAAGGCAAAAAATATTTCGCAATTCTGCTGCTCAAAACGCTTAACCAGAATGGCCTAGGGAAAAAATACACATACCGTTGTAATCGGGCGAGTTTCTACTTTCAGATGCAATAGGAATTTTTGGGTTATGTCAATCCGTTCGCGAGATATGGGAGTATGAATCCAAGAAATGGTTGAGAAGGCAAAAAGTATTTCGCAATTCTGCTGCTCCAAACGCTTAACCAGAATGGCCTAGGGAAAAAATACACATACCGTTGTAATCGGGCGAGTTTCTACTTTCAGATGCAATAGGAATTTTTGGGTTAGGTCAATCCGTTCGCGAGATATGGGACTTTGAAGCCAAGAAATGGTTGAGAAGGCAAGAATTTTTTCGCAATTCTGCTGCTACAAACGCTTAACCAGAATGGCCTAGGGAAAAAATACACATACCGTTGTAATCGGCCGAGTTTCTACTTTCATATGCTATAGGACTTTTTGGGTTAGGTCAATCCGTTCGCGAGATATGGGAGTTTGAAGCCAAGAAATGGTTGAGAAGGCAAAAAATATTTCGCAATTCTGCTGCTCAAAACGCTTAACCAGAATGGCCTAGGGAAAAAATACACATACCGTTGTAATCGGGCGAGTTTCTACTTTCAGATGCAATAGGAATTTTTGGGTTAGGTCAATCCGTTCGCGAGATATGGGACTTTGAAGCCAAGAAATGGTTGAGAAGGCAAGAATTTTTTCGCAATTCTGCTGCTACAAACGCTTAACCAGAATGGCCTAGGGAAAAAATACACATACCGTTGTAATCGGGCGAGTTTCTACTTTCAGATACAATAGGAATTTTTGGGTTAGGTAAATCCGTTCGCGAGATATGGGACTTTGAAGCCAAGAAATGGTTGAGAAGGCAAAAAATTTTTCGCAATTCTGCTGCTCCGAACGCTTAACCAGAATGGCCTAGGGAAAAAATACACATACCGTTGTAATCGGGCGAGTTTCTACTTTCAGATGCAACAGGAATTTTTGGGTTAGGTCAATGCGTTCGCGAGATACGGGTGTTTGAAAACAAGAAATGGTTGAGAAGGCAAAAAATTTTGCGCAATTCTGCTGCTCCAAACGCTTAACCAGAATGGTCTCGGGAAAAAATACACATACCGTTGTAATGGGGCGAGTTTCTACTTTCAGATGCAACAGGAATTTTTGGGTTAGGTCAATCCGATCGCGAGATATGGGATTTTGAAGCCAAGAAATGGTAGAGAAGGCAAAAAATTTTTCACAATTCTGCTGCTCCAAACGCTTAACCAGAATGGCCTAGGGAAAAAATACACATACCGTTGTAGTCGGGCGAGTTTCTACTTTCAGATGCAATAGGAATTTTTGGGTTAGGTCAATCCGTTCGAGAGATATGGGACTTTGAAGCTAAGAAATGGTTGAGAAGACAACAAATTTTTCGCAATTCTGCTGCTCCAAACGCTTAACCAGAATGGCCTAGGGAAAAAATAGACATACCGTTGTAATCGGGCGAGTTTCTACTTTCAGATGCAATAGGAATTTTTGGTTTATGTCAATCCGTTCGCGAGATATGGGAGTATGAAGCCAAGAAATGGTTGAGAAGGCAAAAAATATTTCGCAATTCTGCTGCTCCAAACGCTTAACCAGAATGGCCTAGGGAAACAATACACATACCGTTGTAATGGGGCGAATTTCTACTTTCAGACGCAGAAGGAATTTTTGGGTTTGGTCAATCCGTTCGCGAGATATGGGACTTTGAAGCTAAGAAATGGTTGAGAAGGCAAAAAATTTTTCGCAATTCTGCTACTCCAAACGCTTAACCAGAATGGGCTAGGGAAAAAATACACATACCGTTGTAATCGGGCGAGTTTCAACTTTCAGATGCAATAGGAATTTTTGGGTTAGGTCAATCCGTTCGCGAGATATGGGAGTTTGAAAACAAGAAATGGTTGAGAAGGCAACAAATTTTTCGCAATTCTGCTGCTTCAAACGCTTAACCAGAATGGCCTAGGGAAAAAATACGCATACCGTTGTAATCGGGCGAGTTTCTACTTTCAGACGCAGAAGGAATTTTTGGGTTTGGTCGATCCGTTCGCGAGATATGGGACTTTGAAGCTAAGAAATGGTTGAGAAGGCAAAAAATTTTTCGCAATTCTGCTGCTACAAACGCATAACCAGAATGGCCTAGGGAAAAAATACACATACCGTTGGAATCGGGCGAACTTCTACTTTCAGATGCAATAGGAATTTTTGGGTTAGGTCAATGCGTTCGCGAGATACGGGTGTTTGAAAACAAGAAATGGTTGAGAAGGCAAAAAATTTTTCGCAATTCTGCTGCTCCAAACGCTTAACCAGAATGGCCTCGGGAAAAAATACACATACCGTTGTAATGGGGCGAGTTTCTACTTTCAGATGCAACAGGAATTTTTGGGTTAGGTCAATCCGATCGCGAGATATGGGAGTTTGAAGCTAAGAAATGGTTGAGAAGACAACAAATTTTTCGCACTTCTGCTGCTCCAAACGCTTAACCAGAATGGCCTAGGGAAAAAATACACATACCGTTGTAATCGGGCGAGTTTCTACTTTCAGATGCAATAGGAATTTTTAGGTTAGGTCAATCCGTTCGCGAGATATGGGACTTTGAAGCCAAGAAATGGTTGAGAAGGCAAAAAATTTTTCGCAATTCTGCTGCTCCAAACGCTTAACCAGAATGGCCTAGGGAAAAAATACAAAAACCGTTGTAATCGGGCGAGTTTCTACTTTCAGATTCAATAGGAATTTTTGGGTTAGGTCAATCCGTTCGCGAGATATGGGAGTTTGAAGACACGAAATGGTTGAGAAGGCAAAAAATTTTTCGCAATTCTGCTGCTCCGAACGCTTAACCAGAATGGCCTAGGGAAAAAATACACATACCGTTGTAATCGGGCGAGTTTCTACTTTCAGATGCAACAGGAATTTTTGGGTTAGGTCAATCCGTTCGCGAGATATGGGAGTTTGAAGCTAAGAAATGGTTGAGAAGGCAAAAAATTTTTCGCAATTCTGCTGCTCAAAACGCTTAACCAGAGTGGCCTAGGGAAAAAATACACATACCGTTGTAATCGGGTGAGTTTCTACTTTCAGATGCCATAGGAATTTTTGGGTTAGGTCAATCCGTTCGCGAGATATGGGACTTTGAAGCCAAGAAATGGTTGAGAAGGCAAGAATTTTTTCGCAGTTCTGCTGCTCCAAACGCTTAACCAGAATGGCCTAGGGAAACAATACACATACCGTTGTAATGGGGCGAATTTCTACTTTCAGATGCAACAGGAATTTTTGGGTTAGGTCAATCCGTTCGCGAGATATGGGACTTTGAAGCTAAGAAATGGTTGAGAAGACAACAAATTTTTCGCAATTCTGCTGCTCCAAACGCTTAACCAGAATGGCCTAGGGAAAAAATACACATACCGTTGTAATCGGGCGAGTTTCTACTTTCAGATGCAATAGGAATTTTTGGGTTATGTCAATCCGTTCGCGAGATATGGGAGTATGAAGCCAAGAAATGGTTGAGAAGGCAAAAAATATTTCGCAATTCTGCTGCTCCAAACGCTTAACCAGAATGGCCTAGGGAAACAATACACATACCGTTGTAATGGGGCGAATTTCTACTTTCAGACGCAGAAGGAATTTTTGGGTTTGGTCAATCCGTTCGCGAGATATGGGACTTTGAAGCTAAGAAATGGTTGAGAAGGCAAAAAATTTTTCGCAATTCTGCTACTCCAAACGCTTAACCAGAATGGGCTAGGGAAAAAATACACATACCGTTGTAATCGGGCGAGTTTCAACTTTCAGATGCAATAGGAATTTTTGGGTTAGGTCAATCCGTTCGCGAGATATGGTAGTTTGAAAACAAGAAATGGTTGAGAAGGCAACAAATTTTTCGCAATTCTGCTGCTTCAAACGCTTAACCAGAATGGCCTAGGGAAAAAATACGCATACCGTTGTAATCGGGCGAGTTTCAACTTTCAGACGCAGAAGGAATTTTTGGGTTTGGTCGATCCGTTCGCGAGATATGGGACTTTGAAGCTAAGAAATGGTTGAGAAGGCAAAAAATTTTTCGCAATTCTGCTGCTACAAACGCATAACCAGAATGGCCTAGGGAAAAAATACACATACCGTTGGAATCGGGCGAACTTCTACTTTCAGATGCAATAGGAATTTTTGGGTTAGGTCAATGCGTTCGCGAGATACGGGTGTTTGAAAACAAGAAATGGTTGAGAAGGCAAAAAATTTTTCGCAATTCTGCTGCTCCAAACGCTTAACCGGAATGGCCTCGGGAAAAAATACACATACCGTTGTAATGGGGCGAGTTTCTACTTTCAGATGCAACAGGAATTTTTGGGTTAGGTCAATCCGATCGCGAGATATGGGAGTTTGAAGCTAAGAAATGGTTGAGAAGACAACAAATTTTTCGCACTTCTGCTGCTCCAAACGCTTAACCAGAATGGCCTAGGGAAAAAATACACATACCGTTGTAATCGGGCGAGTTTCTACTTTCAGATGCAATAGGAATTTTTAGGTTAGGTCAATCCGTTCGCGAGATATGGGACTTTGAAGCCAAGAAATGGTTGAGAAGGCAAAAAATTTTTCGCAATTCTGCTGCTCCAAACGCTTAACCAGAATGGCCTAGGGAAAAAATACAAAAACCGTTGTAATCGGGCGAGTTTCTACTTTCAGATTCAATAGGAATTTTTGGGTTAGGTCAATCCGTTCGCGAGATATGGGAGTTTGAAGACACGAAATGGTTGAGAAGGCAAAAAATTTTTCGCAATTCTGCTGCTCCGAACGCTTAACCAGAATGGCCTAGGGAAAAAATACACATACCGTTGTAATCGGGCGAGTTTCTACTTTCAGATGCAACAGGAATTTTTGGGTTAGGTCAATCCGTTCGCGAGATATGGGAGTTTGAAGCTAAGAAATGATTGAGAAGACAACAAATTTTTCGCACTTCTGCTGCTCCAAACGCTTAACCAGAATGGACTAGGGAAAAAATACACATACCGTTGTAATCGGGTGAGTTGCTACTTTCAGTTACAATAGGAAGTTTTGGGTTAGGTCAATCCGTTCGCAAGATATGGGACTTTGAAGCTAAGAAATGGTTGACATGACAACAAATTTTTCGCACTTCTGCTGCTCCAAACGCTTAACCAGAATGGCCTAGGGAAAAAATACACATACCGTTGTAATCGGCCGAGTTTCTACTTTCAGATGCTATAGGAATTTTTGGGTTAGGTCAATCCGTTCGCGAGATATGGGAGTTTGAAGCCAAGAAATGGTTGAGAAGGCAAAAAATATTTCGCAATTCTGCTGCTCCAAACGCTTAACCAGAATGGCCTAGGGAAACAATACACATACCGTTGTAATGGGGCGAGTTTCTACTTTCAGACGCAGAAGGAATTTTTGGGTTTGGTCAATCCGTTCGCGAGATATGGGACTTTGAAGCTAAGAAATGGTTGAGAAGGCAAAAAATTTTTCGCAATTCTGCTGCTCCAAACGCTTAACCAGAATGGCATAGGGAAAAAATACACATACCGTTGTAATCGGGCGAGTTTCTACTTTCAGATGCAACAGGAATTTTTGGGTTAGGTCAATCCGTTCGCGAGATATGGGAGTTTGAAGCTAAGAAATGGTTGAGAAGACAACAAATTTTTCGCACTTCTGCTGCTCCAAACGCTTAACCAGAATGGCCTAGGGAAAAAATACGCATACCGTTGTAATCGGGTGAGTTTCTACTTTCAGTTACAATAGGAAGTTTTGGGTTAGGACAATCCCTTCGCGAGATATGGGACTTTGAAGCTAAGAAATGGTTGACAAGGCAACAAATTTTTCGCAATTCTGCTGCTTCAAACGCTTAACCAGAATGGCCTAGGGAAAAAATACGCATACCGTTGTAATCGGGCGAGTTTCAACTTTCAGACGCAGAAGGAATTTTTGGGTTTGGTCGATCCGTTCGCGAGATATGGGACTTTGAAGCTAAGAAATGGTTGAGAAGGCAAAAAATTTTTCGCAATTCTGCTGCTACAAACGCATAACCAGAATGGCCTAGGGAAAAAATACACATACCGTTGGAATCGGGCGAACTTCTACTTTCAGATGCAATAGGAATTTTTGGGTTAGGTCAATGCGTTCGCGAGATACGGGTGTTTGAAAACAAGAAATGGTTGAGAAGGCAAAAAATTTTTCGCAATGCTGCTGCTCCAAACGCTTAACCGGAATGGCCTCGGGAAAAAATACACATACCGTTGTAATGGGGCGAGTTTCTACTTTCAGATGCAACAGGAATTTTTGGGTTAGGTCAATCCGATCGCGAGATATGGGAGTTTGAAGCTAAGAAATGGTTGAGAAGACAACAAATTTTTCGCAATTCTGCTGCTCCAAACGCTTAACCCGAATGGCCTAGGGAAAAAATACACATACCGTTGTAATCGGGCGAGTTTCTACTTTCAGATGCAACAGGAATTTTTGGGTTAGGTCAATCCGTTCGCGAGATATGGGAGTTTGAAGCTAAGAAATGGTTGAGAAGACAACAAATTTTTCGCACTTCTGCTGCTCCAAACGTTTAACCAGAATGGACTAGGGAAAAAATACACATACCGTTGTAATCGGCCGAGTTTCTACTTTCAGATGCTATAGGAATTTTTGGGTTAGGTCAATCCGTTCGCGAGATATGGGAGTTTGAAGCCAAGAAATGGTTGAGAAGGCAAAAAATATTTCGCAATTCTGCTGCTCCAAACGCTTAACCAGAATGGCCTAGGGAAACAATACACATACCGTTGTAATGGGGCGAGTTTCTACTTTCAGACGCAGAAGGAATTTTTGGGTTTGGTCAATCCGTTCGCGAGATATGGGTCTTGGAAGACAAGAAATGGTTGAGAAGGCAAAAAATTTTTCGCAATTCTGCTGCTCCAAACGCTTAACCAGAATGGCCTAGGGAAAAAATACAAAAACCGTTGTAATCGGGCGAGTTTCTACTTTCAGATGCAATAGGAATTTTTGGGTTAGGTCAATCCGTTCGCGAGATATGGGAGTTTGAAGACACGAAATGGTTGAGAAGGCAAAAAATTTTTCGCAATTCTGCTGCTCCGAACGCTTAACCAGAATGGCCTAGGGAAAAAATACACATACCGTTGTAATGGGGCGAGTTTCTACTTTCAGACGCAGAAGGAATTTTTGGGTTTGGTCAATCCGTTCGCGAGAAATGGGACTTTGAAGCTAAGAAATGGTTGAGAAGGCAAAAAATTTTTCGCAATTCTGCTGCTCCAAACGCTTAACCAGAATGGCATAGGGAAAAAATACACATACCGTTGTAATCGGGCGAGTTTCTACTTTCAGATGCAACAGGAATTTTTGGGTTAGGTCAATCCGTTCGCGAGATATGGGAGTTTGAAGCTAAGAAATGGTTGAGAAGACAACAAATTTTTCGCACTTCTGCTGCTCCAAACGCTTAACCAGAATGGACTAGGGAAAAAATACACATACCGTTGTAATCGGGTGAGTTTCGACTTTCAGTTACAATAGGAAGTTTTGGGTTAGGTCAATCCGTTCGCGAGATATGGGACTTTGAAGCTAAGAAATGGTTGACAAGACAACAAATTTTTCGCACTTCTGCTGCTCCAAACGCTTAACCAGAATGGCCTAGGGAAAAAATACGCATACCGTCGTAATCGGGCGAGTTTCTACTTTCAGACGCAGCAGGAATTTTTGGGTTTGGTCAATCCGTTCGCGAGATATGGGACTTTGAAGCTAAGAAATGGATGAGAAGGCAAAAAATTTTTCGCAATTCTGCTACTCCAAACGCTTAACCAGAATGGGCTAGGGAAAAAATACACATACCGTTGTAATCGGGCGAGTTTCTACTTTCAGATGCAATAGGAATTTTTGGGTTAGGTCAATCCGTTCGCGAGATATGGGACTTTGAAGCTAAGAAATGGTTGAGGAGACAACAAATTTTTCGCACTTCTGCTGCTCCAAACGCTTAACCAGAATGGCCTAGGGAAAAAATACACATACCGATGGAATCGGGGGAACTTCTACTTTCAGATGCAAGAGCAATTTTTGGGTTAGGTCAATGCGTTCGCGAAATATGGGAGTTTGAAAACAAGAAATGGTTGAGAAGGCACCAAATTTTTCGCAATTCTGCTGCTTCAAACGCTTAACCAGAATGGCCTAGGGAAAAAATACGCATACCGTTGTAATCGGGCGAGTTTCTACTTTCAGACGCAGAAGGAATTTTTGGGTTTGGTCGATCCGTTCGCGAGATATGGGACTTTGAAGCCAAGGAATGGTTGAGAAGGCAACAAATTTTTCGCAATTCTGCTGCTTCAAACGCTTAACCAGAATGGCCTAGGGAAAAAATACGCATACCGTTGTAATCGGGCGAGTTTCTACTTTCAGACGCAGAAGGAATTTTTGGGTTTGGTCGATCCGTTCGCGAGATATGGGACTTTGAAGCTAAGAAATGGTTGAGAAGGCAAAAAACTTTTCGCAATTCTGCTGCTACAAACGCATAACCAGAATGGCCTAGGGAAAAAATACACATACCGTTGGAATCGGGCGAACTTCTACTTTCAGATGCAATAGGAATTTTTGGGTTAGGTCAATGCGTTCGCGAGATACGGGTGTTTGAAAACAAGAAATGGTTGAGAAGGCAAAAAATTTTTCGCAATTCTGCTGCTCCAAACGCTTAACCAGAATGGCCTCGGGAAAAAATACACATACCGTTGTAATGGGGCGAGTTTCTACTTTCAGATGCAACAGGAATTTTTGGGTTAGGTCAATCCGATCGCGAGATATGGGAGTTTGAAGCTAAGAAATGGTTGAGAAGACAACAAATTTTTCGCAATTCTGCTGCTCCAAACGCTTAACCAGAATGGCCTAGGGAAAAAATACGCATACCGTTGTAATCGGGCGAGTTTCTACATTCAGACGCAGAAGGAATTTTTGGGTTTGGTCGATCCGTTCGCGAGATATGGGACTTTGAAGCCAAGGAATGGTTGAGAAGGCAACAAATTTTTCGCAATTCTGCTGCTTCAAACGCTTAACCAGAATGGCCTAGGGAAAAAATACGCATACCGTTGTAATCGGGCGAGTTTCTACTTTCAGACGCAGAAGGAATTTTTGGGTTTGGTCGATCCGTTCGCGAGATATGGGACTTTGAAGCTAAGAAATGGTTGAGAAGGCAAAAAACTTTTCGCAATTCTGCTGCTACAAACGCATAACCAGAATGGCCTAGGGAAAAAATACACATACCGTTGGAATCGGGCGAACTTCTACTTTCAGATGCAATAGGAATTTTTGGGTTAGGTCAATGCGTTCGCGAGATACGGGTGTTTGAAAACAAGAAATGGTTGAGAAGGCAAAAAATTTTTCGCAATTCTGCTGCTCCAAACGCTTAACCAGAATGGCCTCGGGAAAAAATACACATACCGTTGTAATGGGGCGAGTTTCTACTTTCAGATGCAACAGGAATTTTTGGGTTAGGTCAATCCGATCGCGAGATATGGGAGTTTGAAGCTAAGAAATGGTTGAGAAGACAACAAATTTTTCGCAATTCTGCTGCTCCAAACGCTTAACCAGAATGGCCTAGGGAAAAAATACACATACCGTTGTAATCGGGCGAGTTTCTACTTTCAGATGCAATAGGAATTTTTAGGTTAGGTCAATCCGTTCGCGAGATATGGGACTTTGAAGCCAAGAAATGGTTGAGAAGGCAAAAAATTTTTCGCAATTCTGCTGCTCCAAACGCTTAACCAGAATGGCCTAGGGAAAAAATACAAAAACCGTTGTAATCGGGCGAGTTTCTACTTTCAGATTCAATAGGAATTTTTGGGTTAGGTCAATCCGTTCGCGAGATATGGGAGTTTGAAGACACGAAATGGTTGAGAAGGCAAAAAATTTTTCGCAATTCTGCTGCTCCGAACGCTTAACCAGAATGGCCTAGGGAAAAAATACACATACCGTTGTAATCGGGCGAGTTTCTACTTTCAGATGCAACAGGAATTTTTGGGTTAGGTCAATCCGTTCGCGAGATATGGGAGTTTGAAGCTAAGAAATGATTGAGAAGACAACAAATTTTTCGCACTTCTGCTGCTCCAAACGCTTAACCAGAATGGACTAGGGAAAAAATACACATACCGTTGTAATCGGGTGAGTTGCTACTTTCAGTTACAATAGGAAGTTTTGGGTTAGGTCAATCCGTTCGCAAGATATGGGACTTTGAAGCTAAGAAATGGTTGACATGACAACAAATTTTTCGCACTTCTGCTGCTCCAAACGCTTAACCAGAATGGCCTAGGGAAAAAATACACATACCGTTGTAATCGGGCGAGTTTCTACTTTCAGATGCAATAGGAATTTTTGGGTTAGGTCAATCCGTTCGCGAGATATGGGAGTTTGAAGCTAAGAAATGGTTGAGAAGACAACAAATTTTTCGCACTTCTGCTGCTCCAAACGCTTAACCAGAATGGCCTAGGGAGAAAATACGCATACCGTTGTAATCGGGTGAGTTTCTACTTTCAGTTACAATAGGAGGTTTTGGGTTAGGACAATCCCTTCGCGAGATATGGGACTTTGAAGCTAAGAAATGGTTGACAAGGCAACAAATTTTTCGCAATTCTGCTGCTCCAAACGCTTAACCAGAATGGGCTAGGGAAAAAATACACATACCGTTGTAATCGGGCGAGTTTCTACTTTCAGATGCAATAGGAATTTTTGGGTTAGGTCAATCCGTTCGCGAGATATGGGACTTTGAAGCTAAGAAATGGTTGAGGAGACAACAAATTTTTCGCACTTCTGCTGCTCCAAACGCTTAACCAGAATGGCCTAGGGAAAAAATACACATACCTTTGTAATCGGGTGAGTTTCTACTTTCAGATGCCATAGGAATTTTTGGGTTAGGTCAATCCGTTCGCGAGATATGGGACTTTGAAGCCAAGAAATGGTTGAGAAGGCAAGAATTTTTTCGCAATTCTGCTGCTCCAAACGCTTAACCAGAATGGCCTAGGGAAAAAATACACATACCGTTGTAATCGGGCGAGTTTCTACTTTCAGATGCAATCGGAATTTTTGGGTTAGGTCAATCCGTTCGCGAGATATGGGACTTTGAAGCCAAGAAATGGTTGAGAAGGCAAAAAATTTTTCGCAATTCTGCTGCTCCAAACGCTTAACCAGAATGGCCTAGGGAAAAAATACAAAAACCGTTGTAATCGGGCGAGTTTCTACTTTCAGATGCAATAGGAATTTTTGGGTTAGGTCAATCCGTTCGCGAGATATGGGAGTTTGAAGACACGAAATGGTTGAGAAGGCAAAAAATTTTTCGCAATTCTGCTGCTCCGAACGCTTAACCAGAATGGCCTAGGGAAAAAATACACATACCGTTGTAATGGGGCGAGTTTCTACTTTCAGACGCAGAAGGAATTTTTGGGTTTGGTCAATCCGTTCGCGAGAAATGGGACTTTGAAGCTAAGAAATGGTTGAGAAGGCAAAAAATTTTTCGCAATTCTGCTGCTCCAAACGCTTAACCAGAATGGCATAGGGAAAAAATACACATACCGTTGTAATCGGGCGAGTTTCTACTTTCAGATGCAACAGGAATTTTTGGGTTAGGTCAATCCGTTCGCGAGATATGGGAGTTTGAAGCTAAGAAATGGTTGAGAAGACAACAAATTTTTCGCACTTCTGCTGCTCCAAACGCTTAACCAGAATGGCCTAGGGAAAAAATACGCATACCGTTGTAATCGGGTGAGTTTCTACTTTCAGTTACAATAGGAAGTTTTGGGTTAGGACAATCCCTTCGCGAGATATGGGACTTTGAAGCTAAGAAATGGTTGACAAGACAACAAATTTTTCGCACTTCTGCTGCCCCAAACGCTTAACCAGAATGGCCTAGGGAAAAAATACACATACCGTTGTAATCGGGCGAGTTTCTACTTTCAGATGCAATAGGAATTTTTGGGTTAGGTCAATCCGTTCGCGAGATATGGGACTTTGAAGCCAAGAAATGGTTGAGAAGGCAAGAATTTTTTCGCAATTCTGCTGCTCCAAACGCTTAACCAGAATGGCCTAGGGAAAAAATACACATACCGTTGTAATCGGGCGAGTTTCTACTTTCAGATGCAATAGGAATTTTTGGGTTAGGTCAATCCGTTCGCGAGATATGGGAGTTTGAAGCTAAGAAATGGTTGAGAAGACAACAAATTTTTCGCACTTCTGCTGCTCCAAACGCTTAACCAGAATGGCCTAGGGAGAAAATACGCATACCGTTGTAATCGGGTGAGTTTCTACTTTCAGTTACAATAGGAGGTTTTGGGTTAGGACAATCCCTTCGCGAGATATGGGACTTTGAAGCTAAGAAATGGTTGACAAGGCAACAAATTTTTCGCAATTCTGCTGCTCCAAACGCTTAACCAGAATGGGCTAGGGAAAAAATACACATACCGTTGTAATCGGGCGAGTTTCTACTTTCAGATGCAATAGGAATTTTTGGGTTAGGTCAATCCGTTCGCGAGATATGGGACTTTGAAGCTAAGAAATGGTTGAGGAGACAACAAATTTTTCGCACTTCTGCTGCTCCAAACGCTTAACCAGAATGGCCTAGGGAAAAAATACACATACCTTTGTAATCGGGTGAGTTTCTACTTTCAGATGCCATAGGAATTTTTGGGTTAGGTCAATCCGTTCGCGAGATATGGGACTTTGAAGCCAAGAAATGGTTGAGAAGGCAAGAATTTTTTCGCAATTCTGCTGCTCCAAACGCTTAACCAGAATGGCCTAGGGAAAAAATACACATACCGTTGTAATCGGGCGAGTTTCTACTTTCAGATGCAATCGGAATTTTTGGGTTAGGTCAATCCGTTCGCGAGATATGGGACTTTGAAGCCAAGAAATGGTTGAGAAGGCAAAAAATTTTTCGCAATTCTGCTGCTCCAAACGCTTAACCAGAATGGCCTAGGGAAAAAATACAAAAACCGTTGTAATCGGGCGAGTTTCTACTTTCAGATGCAATAGGAATTTTTGGGTTACGTCAATCCGTTCGCGAGATATGGGAGTTTGAAGACACGAAATGGTTGAGAAGGCAAAAAATTTTTCGCAATTCTGCTGCTCCGAACGCTTAACCAGAATGGCCTAGGGAAAAAATACACATACCGTTGTAATGGGGCGAGTTTCTACTTTCAGACGCAGAAGGAATTTTTGGGTTTGGTCAATCCGTTCGCGAGAAATGGGACTTTGAAGCTAAGAAATGGTTGAGAAGGCAAAAAATTTTTCGCAATTCTGCTGCTCCAAACGCTTAACCAGAATGGCATAGGGAAAAAATACACATACCGTTGTAATCGGGCGAGTTTCTACTTTCAGATGCAACAGGAATTTTTGGGTTAGGTCAATCCGTTCGCGAGATATGGGAGTTTGAAGCTAAGAAATGGTTGAGAAGACAACAAATTTTTCGCACTTCTGCTGCTCCAAACGCTTAACCAGAATGGCCTAGGGAAAAAATACGCATACCGTTGTAATCGGGTGAGTTTCTACTTTCAGTTACAATAGGAAGTTTTGGGTTAGGACAATCCCTTCGCGAGATATGGGACTTTGAAGCTAAGAAATGGTTGACAAGACAACAAATTTTTCGCACTTCTGCTGCCCCAAACGCTTAACCAGAATGGCCTAGGGAAAAAATACACATACCGTTGTAATCGGGCGAGTTTCTACTTTCAGATGCAATAGGAATTTTTGGGTTAGGTCAATCCGTTCGCGAGATATGGGACTTTGAAGCCAAGAAATGGTTGAGAAGGCAAGAATTTTTTCGCAATTCTGCTGCTCCAAACGCTTAACCAGAATGGCCTAGGGAAAAAATACACATACCGTTGTAATCGGGCGAGTTTCTACTTTCAGATGCAATAGGAATTTTTGGGTTAGGTCAATCCGTTCGCGAGATATGGGACTTTGAAGCCAAGAAATGGTTGAGAAGGCAAAAAATTTTTCGCAATTCTGCTGCTCCAAACGCTTAACCAGAGTGGCCTAGGGAAAAAATACAAAAACCGTTGTAATCGGGCGAGTTTCTACTTTCAGATGCAATTGGAATTTTTGGGTTAGGTCAATCCGTTCGCGAGATATGGGAGTTTGAAGACACGAAATGGTTGAGAAGGCAAAAAATTTTTCGCAATTCTGCTGCTCAAAACGCTTAACCAGAATGGCCTAGGGAAAAAATACACATACCGTTGTAATCGGGCGAGTTTCTACTTTCAGATGCAACAGGAATTTTTGGGTTAGGTCAATCCGTTCGCGAGATATGGGAGTTTGAAGCTAAGAAATGGTTGAGAAGACAACAAATTTTTCGCACTTCTGCTGCTCCAAACGCTAAACCAGAATGGACTAGGGAAAAAATACACATACCGTTGTAATCGGGTGAGTTTCGACTTTCAGTTACAATAGGAAGTTTTGGGTTAGGTCAATCCGTTCGCGAGATATGGGACTTTGAAGCTAAGAAATCGTTGACAAGACAACAAATTTTTCGCACTTCTGCTGCTCCAAACGCTTAACCCGAATGGCCTAGGGAAAAAATACACATACCGTTGTAATCGGGCGAGTTTCTACTTTCAGATGCAATAGGAATTTTTGGGTTAGGTCAATCCGTTCGCGAGATATGGGACTTTGAAGCTAAGAAATGGTTGACAAGACAACAAATTTTTCGCACTTCTGCTGCTCCAAACGCTTAACCAGAATGGCCTAGGCAAAAAATACACATACCGTTGTAATCGGCCGAGTTTCTACTTTCAGATGCTATAGGAATTTTTGGGGTAGGTCAATCCGTTCGCGAGATATGGTAGTTTGAAGCCAAGAAATGGTTGAGAAGGCAAAAAATTTTTCGCAATTCTGCTGCTCCAAACGCTTAACCAGAATGGCCTAGGGAAAAAATACGCATACCGTCGTAATCGGGCGAGTTTCTACTTTCAGACGCAGCAGGAATTTTTGGGTTTGGTCAATCCGTTCGCGAGATATGGGACTTTGAAGCTAAGAAATGGATGAGAAGGCAAAAAATTTTTCGCAATTCTGCTACTCCAAACGCTTAACCAGAATGGGCTAGGGAAAAAATACACATACCGTTGTAATCGGGCGAGTTTCTACTTTCAGATGCAATAGGAATTTTTGGGTTAGGTCAATGCGTTCGCGAGATATGGGAGTTTGAAAACAAGAAATGGTTGAGAAGGCACCAAATTTTTCGCAATTCTGCTGCTTCAAACGCTTAACCAGAATGGCCTAGGGAAAAAATACGCATACCGTTGTAATCGGGCGAGTTTCTACTTTCAGACGCAGAAGGAATTTTTGGGTTTAGTCGATCCGTTCGCGAGATATGGGACTTTGAAGCCAAGAAATGGTTGAGAAGGCAAAAAATTTTTCGCAATTCTGCTGCTCCAAACGCTTAACCAGAATGGCCTAGGGAAAAAATACACATACCGTTGTAATCGGGCGAGTTTCTACTTTCAGATGCAATAGGAATTTTTAGGTTAGGTCAATCCGTTCGCGAGATATGGGACTTTGAAGCCAAGAAATGGTTGAGAAGGCAAAAAATTTTTCGCATTTCTGCTGCTCCAAACGCTTAACCAGAATGGCCTAGGGAAAAAATACAAAAACCGTTGTAATCGGGCGAGTTTCTACTTTCAGATTCAATAGGAATTTTTGGGTTAGGTCAATCCGTTCGCGAGATATGGGAGTTTGAAGACACGAAATGGTTGAGAAGGCAAAAAATTTTTCGCAATTCTGCTGCTCCGAACGCTTAACCAGAATGGCCTAGGGAAAAAATACACATACCGTTGTAATCGGGCGAGTTTCTACTTTCAGATGCAACAGGAATTTTTGGGTTAGGTCAATCCGTTCGCGAGATATGGGAGTTTGAAGCTAAGAAATGATTGAGAAGACAACAAATTTTTCGCACTTCTGCTGCTCCAAACGCTTAACCAGAATGGACTAGGGAAAAAATACACATACCGTTGTAATCGGGTGAGTTGCTACTTTCAGTTACAATAGGAAGTTTTGGGTTAGGTCAATCCGTTCGCAAGATATGGGACTTTGAAGCTAAGAAATGGTTGACATGACAACAAATTTTTCGCACTTCTGCTGCTCCAAACGCTTAACCAGAATGGCCTAGGGAAAAAATACACATACCGTTGTAATCGGCCGAGTTTCTACTTTCAGATGCTATAGGAATTTTTGGGTTAGGTCAATCCGTTCGCGAGATATGGGAGTTTGAAGCCAAGAAATGGTTGAGAAGGCAAAAAATATTTCGCAATTCTGCTGCTCCAAACGCTTAACCAGAATGGCCTAGGGAAACAATACACATACCGTTGTAATCGGGTGAGTTTCTACTTTCAGTTACAATAGGAGGTTTTGGGTTAGGACAATCCCTTCGCGAGATATGGGACTTTGAAGCTAAGAAATGGTTGACAAGGCAACAAATTTTTCGCAATTCTGCTGCTCCAAACGCTTAACCAGAATGGGCTAGGGAAAAAATACACATACCGTTGTAATCGGGCGAGTTTCTACTTTCAGATGCAATAGGAATTTTTGGGTTAGGTCAATCCGTTCGCGAGATATGGGACTTTGAAGCTAAGAAATGGTTGAGGAGACAACAAATTTTTCGCACTTCTGCTGCTCCAAACGCTTAACCAGAATGGCCTAGGGAAAAAATACACATACCTTTGTAATCGGGTGAGTTTCTACTTTCAGATGCCATAGGAATTTTTGGGTTAGGTCAATCCGTTCGCGAGATATGGGACTTTGAAGCCAAGAAATGGTTGAGAAGGCAAGAATTTTTTCGCAATTCTGCTGCTCCAAACGCTTAACCAGAATGGCCTAGGGAAAAAATACACATACCGTTGTAATCGGGCGAGTTTCTACTTTCAGATGCAATCGGAATTTTTGGGTTAGGTCAATCCGTTCGCGAGATATGGGACTTTGAAGCCAAGAAATGGTTGAGAAGGCAAAAAATTTTTCGCAATTCTGCTGCTCCAAACGCTTAACCAGAATGGCCTAGGGAAAAAATACAAAAACCGTTGTAATCGGGCGAGTTTCTACTTTCAGATGCAATAGGAATTTTTGGGTTAGGTCAATCCGTTCGCGAGATATGGGAGTTTGAAGACACGAAATGGTTGAGAAGGCAAAAAATTTTTCGCAATTCTGCTGCTCCGAACGCTTAACCAGAATGGCCTAGGGAAAAAATACACATACCGTTGTAATGGGGCGAGTTTCTACTTTCAGACGCAGAAGGAATTTTTGGGTTTGGTCAATCCGTTCGCGAGAAATGGGACTTTGAAGCTAAGAAATGGTTGAGAAGGCAAAAAATTTTTCGCAATTCTGCTGCTCCAAACGCTTAACCAGAATGGCATAGGGAAAAAATACACATACCGTTGTAATCGGGCGAGTTTCTACTTTCAGATGCAACAGGAATTTTTGGGTTAGGTCAATCCGTTCGCGAGATATGGGAGTTTGAAGCTAAGAAATGGTTGAGAAGACAACAAATTTTTCGCACTTCTGCTGCTCCAAACGCTTAACCAGAATGGCCTAGGGAAAAAATACGCATACCGTTGTAATCGGGTGAGTTTCTACTTTCAGTTACAATAGGAAGTTTTGGGTTAGGACAATCCCTTCGCGAGATATGGGACTTTGAAGCTAAGAAATGGTTGACAAGACAACAAATTTTTCGCACTTCTGCTGCCCCAAACGCTTAACCAGAATGGCCTAGGGAAAAAATACACATACCGTTGTAATCGGGCGAGTTTCTACTTTCAGATGCAATAGGAATTTTTGGGTTAGGTCAATCCGTTCGCGAGATATGGGACTTTGAAGCCAAGAAATGGTTGAGAAGGCAAGAATTTTTTCGCAATTCTGCTGCTCCAAACGCTTAACCAGAATGGCCTAGGGAAAAAATACACATACCGTTGTAATCGGGCGAGTTTCTACTTTCAGATGCAATAGGAATTTTTGGGTTAGGTCAATCCGTTCGCGAGATATGGGAGTTTGAAGCTAAGAAATGGTTGAGAAGACAACAAATTTTTCGCACTTCTGCTGCTCCAAACGCTTAACCAGAATGGCCTAGGGAGAAAATACGCATACCGTTGTAATCGGGTGAGTTTCTACTTTCAGTTACAATAGGAGGTTTTGGGTTAGGACAATCCCTTCGCGAGATATGGGACTTTGAAGCTAAGAAATGGTTGACAAGGCAACAAATTTTTCGCAATTCTGCTGCTCCAAACGCTTAACCAGAATGGGCTAGGGAAAAAATACACATACCGTTGTAATCGGGCGAGTTTCTACTTTCAGATGCAATAGGAATTTTTGGGTTAGGTCAATCCGTTCGCGAGATATGGGACTTTGAAGCTAAGAAATGGTTGAGGAGACAACAAATTTTTCGCACTTCTGCTGCTCCAAACGCTTAACCAGAATGGCCTAGGGAAAAAATACACATACCTTTGTAATCGGGTGAGTTTCTACTTTCAGATGCCATAGGAATTTTTGGGTTAGGTCAATCCGTTCGCGAGATATGGGACTTTGAAGCCAAGAAATGGTTGAGAAGGCAAGAATTTTTTCGCAATTCTGCTGCTCCAAACGCTTAACCAGAATGGCCTAGGGAAAAAATACACATACCGTTGTAATCGGGCGAGTTTCTACTTTCAGATGCAATCGGAATTTTTGGGTTAGGTCAATCCGTTCGCGAGATATGGGACTTTGAAGCCAAGAAATGGTTGAGAAGGCAAAAAATTTTTCGCAATTCTGCTGCTCCAAACGCTTAACCAGAATGGCCTAGGGAAAAAATACAAAAACCGTTGTAATCGGGCGAGTTTCTACTTTCAGATGCAATAGGAATTTTTGGGTTAGGTCAATCCGTTCGCGAGATATGGGAGTTTGAAGACACGAAATGGTTGAGAAGGCAAAAAATTTTTCGCAATTCTGCTGCTCCGAACGCTTAACCAGAATGGCCTAGGGAAAAAATACACATACCGTTGTAATGGGGCGAGTTTCTACTTTCAGACGCAGAAGGAATTTTTGGGTTTGGTCAATCCGTTCGCGAGAAATGGGACTTTGAAGCTAAGAAATGGTTGAGAAGGCAAAAAATTTTTCGCAATTCTGCTGCTCCAAACGCTTAACCAGAATGGCATAGGGAAAAAATACACATACCGTTGTAATCGGGCGAGTTTCTACTTTCAGATGCAACAGGAATTTTTGGGTTAGGTCAATCCGTTCGCGAGATATGGGAGTTTGAAGCTAAGAAATGGTTGAGAAGACAACAAATTTTTCGCACTTCTGCTGCTCCAAACGCTTAACCAGAATGGCCTAGGGAAAAAATACGCATACCGTTGTAATCGGGTGAGTTTCTACTTTCAGTTACAATAGGAAGTTTTGGGTTAGGACAATCCCTTCGCGAGATATGGGACTTTGAAGCTAAGAAATGGTTGACAAGACAACAAATTTTTCGCACTTCTGCTGCCCCAAACGCTTAACCAGAATGGCCTAGGGAAAAAATACACATACCGTTGTAATCGGGCGAGTTTCTACTTTCAGATGCAATAGGAATTTTTGGGTTAGGTCAATCCGTTCGCGAGATATGGGACTTTGAAGCCAAGAAATGGTTGAGAAGGCAAGAATTTTTTCGCAATTCTGCTGCTCCAAACGCTTAACCAGAATGGCCTAGGGAAAAAATACACATACCGTTGTAATCGGGCGAGTTTCTACTTTCAGATGCAATAGGAATTTTTGGGTTAGGTCAATCCGTTCGCGAGATATGGGACTTTGAAGCCAAGAAATGGTTGAGAAGGCAAAAAATTTTTCGCAATTCTGCTGCTCCAAACGCTTAACCAGAGTGGCCTAGGGAAAAAATACAAAAACCGTTGTAATCGGGCGAGTTTCTACTTTCAGATGCAATTGGAATTTTTGGGTTAGGTCAATCCGTTCGCGAGATATGGGAGTTTGAAGACACGAAATGGTTGAGAAGGCAAAAAATTTTTCGCAATTCTGCTGCTCAAAACGCTTAACCAGAATGCCCTAGGGAAAAAATACACATACCGTTGTAATCGGGCGAGTTTCTACTTTCAGATGCAACAGGAATTTTTGGGTTAGGTCAATCCGTTCGCGAGATATGGGAGTTTGAAGCTAAGAAATGGTTGAGAAGACAACAAATTTTTCGCACTTCTGCTGCTCCAAACGCTAAACCAGAATGGACTAGGGAAAAAATACACATACCGTTGTAATCGGGTGAGTTTCGACTTTCAGTTACAATAGGAAGTTTTGGGTTAGGTCAATCCGTTCGCGAGATATGGGACTTTGAAGCTAAGAAATCGTTGACAAGACAACAAATTTTTCGCACTTCTGCTGCTCCAAACGCTTAACCCGAATGGCCTAGGGAAAAAATACACATACCGTTGTAATCGGGCGAGTTTCTACTTTCAGATGCAATAGGAATTTTTGGGTTAGGTCAATCCGTTCGCGAGATATGGGAGTTTGAAGCCAAGAAATGGTTGAGAAGGCAAAAAATTTTTCGCAATTCGGCTGCTCCAAACGCTTAACCAGAATGGGCTAGGGAAAAAATACACATACCGTTGTAATCGGGCGAGTTTCTACTTTCAGATGCAATAGGAATTTTTGGGTTAGGTCAATCCGTTCGCGAGATATGGGACTTTGAAGCTAAGAAATGGTTGAGGAGACAACAAATTTTTCGCACTTCTGCTGCTCCAAACGCTTAACCAGAATGGCCTAGGGAAAAAATACACATACCTTTGTAATCGGGTGAGTTTCTACTTTCAGATGCCATAGGAATTTTTGGGTTAGGTCAATCCGTTCGCGAGATATGGGACTTTGAAGCCAAGAAATGGTTGAGAAGGCAAGAATTTTTTCGCAATTCTGCTGCTCCAAACGCTTAACCAGAATGGCCTAGGGAAAAAATACACATACCGTTGTAATCGGGCGAGTTTCTACTTTCAGATGCAATCGGAATTTTTGGGTTAGGTCAATCCGTTCGCGAGATATGGGACTTTGAAGCCAAGAAATGGTTGAGAAGGCAAAAAATTTTTCGCAATTCTGCTGCTCCAAACGCTTAACCAGAATGGCCTAGGGAAAAAATACAAAAACCGTTGTAATCGGGCGAGTTTCTACTTTCAGATGCAATAGGAATTTTTGGGTTAGGTCAATCCGTTCGCGAGATATGGGAGTTTGAAGACACGAAATGGTTGAGAAGGCAAAAAATTTTTCGCAATTCTGCTGCTCCGAACGCTTAACCAGAATGGCCTAGGGAAAAAATACACATACCGTTGTAATGGGGCGAGTTTCTACTTTCAGACGCAGAAGGAATTTTTGGGTTTGGTCAATCCGTTCGCGAGAAATGGGACTTTGAAGCTAAGAAATGGTTGAGAAGGCAAAAAATTTTTCGCAATTCTGCTGCTCCAAACGCTTAACCAGAATGGCATAGGGAAAAAATACACATACCGTTGTAATCGGGCGAGTTTCTACTTTCAGATGCAACAGGAATTTTTGGGTTAGGTCAATCCGTTCGCGAGATATGGGAGTTTGAAGCTAAGAAATGGTTGAGAAGACAACAAATTTTTCGCACTTCTGCTGCTCCAAACGCTTAACCAGAATGGCCTAGGGAAAAAATACGCATACCGTTGTAATCGGGTGAGTTTCTACTTTCAGTTACAATAGGAAGTTTTGGGTTAGGACAATCCCTTCGCGAGATATGGGACTTTGAAGCTAAGAAATGGTTGACAAGACAACAAATTTTTCGCACTTCTGCTGCCCCAAACGCTTAACCAGAATGGCCTAGGGAAAAAATACACATACCGTTGTAATCGGGCGAGTTTCTACTTTCAGATGCAATAGGAATTTTTGGGTTAGGTCAATCCGTTCGCGAGATATGGGACTTTGAAGCCAAGAAATGGTTGAGAAGGCAAGAATTTTTTCGCAATTCTGCTGCTCCAAACGCTTAACCAGAATGGCCTAGGGAAAAAATACACATACCGTTGTAATCGGGCGAGTTTCTACTTTCAGATGCAATAGGAATTTTTGGGTTAGGTCAATCCGTTCGCGAGATATGGGACTTTGAAGCCAAGAAATGGTTGAGAAGGCAAAAAATTTTTCGCAATTCTGCTGCTCCAAACGCTTAACCAGAGTGGCCTAGGGAAAAAATACAAAAACCGTTGTAATCGGGCGAGTTTCTACTTTCAGATGCAATTGGAATTTTTGGGTTAGGTCAATCCGTTCGCGAGATATGGGAGTTTGAAGACACGAAATGGTTGAGAAGGCAAAAAATTTTTCGCAATTCTGCTGCTCAAAACGCTTAACCAGAATGCCCTAGGGAAAAAATACACATACCGTTGTAATCGGGCGAGTTTCTACTTTCAGATGCAACAGGAATTTTTGGGTTAGGTCAATCCGTTCGCGAGATATGGGAGTTTGAAGCTAAGAAATGGTTGAGAAGACAACAAATTTTTCGCACTTCTGCTGCTCCAAACGCTAAACCAGAATGGACTAGGGAAAAAATACACATACCGTTGTAATCGGGTGAGTTTCGACTTTCAGTTACAATAGGAAGTTTTGGGTTAGGTCAATCCGTTCGCGAGATATGGGACTTTGAAGCTAAGAAATCGTTGACAAGACAACAAATTTTTCGCACTTCTGCTGCTCCAAACGCTTAACCCGAATGGCCTAGGGAAAAAATACACATACCGTTGTAATCGGGCGAGTTTCTACTTTCAGATGCAATAGGAATTTTTGGGTTAGGTCAATCCGTTCGCGAGATATGGGACTTTGAAGCTAAGAAATGGTTGACAAGACAACAAATTTTTCGCACTTCTGCTGCTCCAAACGCTTAACCAGAATGGCCTAGGCAAAAAATACACATACCGTTGTAATCGGCCGAGTTTCTACTTTCAGATGCTATAGGAATTTTTGGGGTAGGTCAATCCGTTCGCGAGATATGGTAGTTTGAAGCCAAGAAATGGTTGAGAAGGCAAAAAATTTTTCGCAATTCTGCTGCTCCAAACGCTTAACCAGAATGGCCTAGGGAAAAAATACGCATACCGTCGTAATCGGGCGAGTTTCTACTTTCAGACGCAGCAGGAATTTTTGGGTTTGGTCAATCCGTTCGCGAGATATGGGACTTTGAAGCTAAGAAATGGATGAGAAGGCAAAAAATTTTTCGCAATTCTGCTACTCCAAACGCTTAACCAGAATGGGCTAGGGAAAAAATACACATACCGTTGTAATCGGGCGAGTTTCTACTTTCAGATGCAATAGGAATTTTTGGGTTAGGTCAATGCGTTCGCGAGATATGGGAGTTTGAAAACAAGAAATGGTTGAGAAGGCACCAAATTTTTCGCAATTCTGCTGCTTCAAACGCTTAACCAGAATGGCCTAGGGAAAAAATACGCATACCGTTGTAATCGGGCGAGTTTCTACTTTCAGACGCAGAAGGAATTTTTGGGTTTAGTCGATCCGTTCGCGAGATATGGGACTTTGAAGCCAAGAAATGGTTGAGAAGGCAAAAAATTTTTCGCAATTCTGCTGCTCCAAACGCTTAACCAGAATGGCCTAGGGAAAAAATACGCATACCGTTGTAATCGGGCGAGTTTCTACTTTCAGACGCAGCAGGAATTTTTGGGTTTGGTCAATCCGTTCGCGAGATATGGGAGTTTGAAGCCAAGAAATGGTACAGAAGGCAAACAATTTTTCGCACTTCTGCTGCTCGAAACGCTTAACCAGAATGGCCTAGGGGAAAAATACACATACCGTTGTAATCGGGCGAGTTTCTACTTTCAGATGCTATAGGAATTTTTGGGTTAGGTCAATCCGTTCGCGAGATATGGGACTTTGAAGCCAAGAAGTGGTTAGGAAGGCAAAAAATTTTTCGCAATTCTGCTGCTCCAAACGCTTTACCAGAATGGCCTAGGGAAAAAATACACATACCTTTGTAATCGGGCGAGTTTCTACTTTCAGATGCAATAGGAATTTTTGGGTTAGGTCAATCCGTTCGCGAGATATGGGAGTTTGAAGCCAAGAAATGGTACAGAAGGCAAACAATTTTTCACAATTCTGCTGCTCCAAACGCTTAACCAGAATCGCCTAGGGGAAAAATATACATACCGTTGTAATGGAGCGAGTTTCTACTTTCAGATGCAATAGGAATTTTTGGGTTAGGTCAATCAGTTCGCGAGATATGGGAGTTTGAAGCCAAGAAATGGTTGAGAAGGCAAAAAATTTTTCGCAATTCTGCTGCTCCAAACGCTTAATCAGAATGGCCTAGGGAAAAAATACACATACCGTTGTAATCGGGCGAGTTTCTACTTTCAGATGCAATAGGAATTTTTGGGTTAGGTCAATCCGTTCGCGAGAGGTGGGACTTTGAAGCCAAGAAATGGTTGAGAAGGCAAGAATTTTTTCGCAATTCTGCTGCTACAAACGCTTAACCAGAATGGCCTACGGAAAAAATACACATACCGTTGTAATCGGGCGAGTTTCTACTTTCAGATACAATAGGAATTTTTGGGTTAGGTCAATCCGTTCGCGAGATATGGGACTTTGAAGCCAAGAAATGGTTGAGAAGGCAAAAAATTTTTCGCAATTCTGCTGCTCCAAACGCTTAACCAGAATGGCCTAGGGAAAAAATACGCATACCGTTGTAATCGGGCGAGTTTCTACTTTCAGACGCAGCAGGAATTTTTGGGTTTGGTCAATCCGTTCGCGAGATATGGGAGTTTGAAGCCAAGAAATGGTACAGAAGGCAAACAATATTTCGCACTTCTGCTGCTCGAAACGCTTAACCAGAATGGCCTAGGGAAAAAATACACATACCGTTGTAATCGGGCGAGTTTCTACTTTCAGATGCTATAGGAATTTTTGGGTTAGGTCAATCCGTTCGCGAGATATGGGACTTTGAAGCCAAGAAGTGGTTAGGAAGGCAAAAAATTTTTCGCAATTCTGCTGCTCCAAACGCTTTACCAGAATGGCCTAGGGAAGAAATACACATACATTTGTAATCGGGCGAGTTTCTACTATCAGATGCAATAGGAATTTTTGGGTTATGTCAATCCGTTCGCGAGATATGGGAGTTTGAAGCCAAGAAATGGTACAGAAGGCAAACAATTTTTCACAATTCTGCTGCTCCAAACGCTTAACCAGAATCGCCTAGGGGAAAAATATACATACCGTTGTAATCGAGCGAGTTTCTACTTTTAGATGCAATAGGAATTTTTGGGTTAGGTCAATCAGTTCGCGAGATATGGGAGTTTGAAGCCAAGAAATGGTTGAGAAGGCAAAAAATTTTTCGCAATTCTGCTGCTCCAAACGCTTAATCAGAATGGCCTAGGGAAAAAATACACATACCGTTGTAATCGGGCGAGTTTCTACTTACAGATGCAATAGGAATTTTTGGGTTAGGTCAATCCGTTCGCGAGATATGGGACTTTGAAGCCAAGAAATGGTTGAGAAGGCAAGAATTTTTTCGCAATTCTGCTGCTACAAACGCTTAACCAGAATGACCTAGGGAAAAAATACACATACCGTTGTAATCGGGCGAGTTTCTACTTTCAGATACAATAGGAATTTTTGGGTTAGGTCAATCCGTTCGCGAGATATGGGACTTTGAAGCCAAGAAATGGTTGAGAAGGCAAAAAATTTTTCGCAATTCTGCTGCTCCAAACGCTTAACCAGAATGGCCTAGGGAAAAAATACACATACCGTTGTAATCGGGCGAGTTTCTACTTTCAGATGCAACAGGAATTTTTGGGTTAGGTCAATGCGTTCGCGAGATACGGGTGTTTGAAAACAAGAAATGGTTGAGAAGGCAACAAATTTTTCGCAATTCTGCTTCTCCAAACGCTTAACCAGAATGGCCTCGGGAAAAAATACACATACCGTTGTAATGGGGCGAGTTTCTACTTTCAGATGCAACAGGAATTTTTGGGTTAGGTCAATCCGATCGCGAGATATGGGAGTTTGAAGCCAAGAAATGGTAGAGAAGGCAAAAAATTTTTCACAATTCTGCTGCTCCAAACGCTTAACCAGAATGGCCTAGGGAAAAAATACACATACCGTTGTAGGCGGGCGTGTTTCTACTTTCAGATGCAATAGGAATTTTTGGGTTAGGTCAATCCGTTCGCGAGATATGGGACTTTGAAGCTAAGAAATGGTTGAGAAGACAACAAATTTTTCGCAATTCTGCTGCTCCAAACGCTTAACCAGAATGGCCTAGGGAAAAAATACACATACCGTTGTCATCGGGCGAGTTTCTACTTTCAGATGCAATAGGAATTTTTGGGTTATGTCAATCCGTTCGCGAGATATGAGAGTTTGAAGCTAAGAAATGGTTGAGAAGACAACAAATTTTTCGCACTTCTGCTGCTCCAAACGCTTAACCAGAATGGCCTAGGGAAAAAATACACATACCGTTGTAATCGGATGAGTTTCTACTTTCAGTTACAATAGGAAGTTTTGGGTTAGGACAATCCCTTCGCGAGATATGGGACTTTGAAGCTAAGAAATGGTTGACAAGACAACAAATTTTTCGCACTTCTGCTGCTCCAAACGCTTAACCAGAATGGCCTAGGGAAAATATACACATACCGTTGTAATCGGCCGAGTTTCTACTTTCAGATGCTATAGGAATTTTGGGTTAGGTCAATCCGTTCGCGAGATATGGGAGTTTGAAGCCAAGAAATGGTTGAGAAGGCAAAAAATTTATCGCAATTCTGCTGCTCCAAATGCTTAACCAGAATGGCCTAGGGAAAAAATACGCATACCGTTGTAATCGGGCGAGTTTCTACTTTCAGACGCAGCAGGAATTTTTGGGTTTGGTCAATCCGTTCGCGAGATATGGGACTTTGAAGCTAAGAAATGGATGAGAAGGCAAAAAATTTTTCGCAATTCTGCTGCTCCAAACGCTTAACCAGAATGGGCTAGGGAAAAAATACACATACCGTTGTTATCGGGCGAGTTTCTACTTTCAGACGCAATAGGAATTTTTGGGTTTGGCCAATCCGTTCGCGAGATATGGGACTTTGAAGCTAAGAAATGGATGAGAAGGCAAAAAATTTTTCGCAATTCTGCTGCTCCAAACGCTTAACCAGAATGGGCTAGGGAAAAAATACACATACCGTTGGAATCGGGCGAACTTCTACTTTCAGATGCAATAGGAATTTTTGGGTTAGGTCAATGCGTTCGCGAGATATGGGTGTTTGAAAACAAGAAATGGTTGAGAAGGCAAAAAATTTTTCGCAATTCTGCTGCTCCAAACGCTTAACCAGAATAGCCTAGGGTAAAAATACACATACCGTTGTAATCGGGCGAGTTTCTACTTTCAGATGCAGTAGGAATTATTGGGTTAGGTCAATCCGTTCGCGAGATATGGGAGTTTGAAGCCAAGAAATGGTAGAGAAGGCAGAAAATTTTTCACAATTCTGCTGCTCCAAACGCTTAACGAGAATGGCCAAGGGAAAAAATACACATACCGTTGTAATCGGGCGAGTTTCTACTTTCAGATGCATTAGGAATTTTTGGGTTAGGTCAATCCGTTCGCGAGATATGGGAGTTTGAAGGCAAGGAATGGTTGAGAAGGCAAAAAATTTTTCGCAATTCTGCTGCTCCAAACGCTTAACCAGAATGGCCTAGAGAAAAAATGCACATACCGTTGTAATCGGGCGAGTTTCTACTTTCAGATGCAACAGGAATCTTTGGGTTACGTCAATCCGTTCGCGAGACATGGGAGTTTGAAGCTAAGAAATGGTTGAGAAGACAACAAATTTTTCGCACTTCTGCTGCTCCAAACGCTTAACCAGAATGGCCTAGGGAAAAAATACACATACCGTTGTAATCGGGCGAGTTTCTACTTTCAGGTGCAATAGGAATTTTTGGGTTATATCAATCCGTTGGCGAGATATGGGACTTTGAAGCCAAGAAATGGTTGAGAAGGCAAAAAATTTTTCGCAATTCTGCTGCTCCTAACGCTTAACCAGAACGGCCTAGGGAAAAAATACAAATACCGCTGTAATCGGGCGAGTTTCTACTTTCAGATGCAATAGGAATTTTTGGGTTAGGTCAATCCGTTCGCGAGATATGGGACTTTGAAGCTAAGAAATGGTTGAGAAGGCAAAAAAATTTTCGCAATTCTGCTGCTACAAACGCATAACCAGAATGGCCTAGGGAAAAAATACACATACCGTTGTTATCGGGCGAGTTTCTACTTTCAGATGCAATAGGAATTTTTGGGTTTGGTCAATCCGTTCGCGAGATATGGGACTTTGAAGCTAAGAAATGGTTGAGAAGGTAAAAAATTTTTCGCAATTCTGCTGCTACAAACGCATAACCAGAATGGCCTAGGGAAAAAATACACATACCGTTGGAATCGGGCGAACTTCTACTTTCAGATGCAATAGGAATTTTTGGGTTAGGTCAATGCGTTCGCGAGATATGGGTGTTTGAAAACAAGAAATGGTTGAGAAGGCAATAAATTTTTCGCAATTCTGCTGCTCCAAACGCTTAACCAGAATAGCCTAGGGTAAAAATACACATACCGTTGTAATCGGGCGAGTTTCTACTTTCAGATGCAATAGGAATTATTGGGTTAGGTCAATCCGTTCGCGAGATATGGGAGTTTGAAGCCAAGAAATGGTAGAGAAGGCAAAAAATTTTTCACAATTCTGCTGCTCCAAACGCTTAACGAGAATGGCCAAGGGAAAAAATACACATACCGTTGTAATCGGGCGAGTTTCTACTTTCAGATGCAATAGGAATTTGTGGGTTATGTCAATCCGTTCGCGAGATATGGGAGTATGAAGCCAAGAAATGGTTGAGAAGGCAAAAAATTTTTCGCAATTCTGCTGCTCCAAACGCTTAACCAGAATGGCCTAGGGAAAAAATGCACATACCGTTGTAATCGGGCGAGTTTCTACTTTCAGATGCAACAGGAATCTTTGGGTTACGTCAATCCGTTCGCGAGATATGGGAGTTTGAAGCTAAGAAATGGTTGAGAAGGCAATAAATTTTTCGCAATTCTGCTGCTCCAAACGCTTAACCAGAATAGCCTAGGGTAAAAATACACATACCGTTGTAATCGGGCGAGTTTCTACTTTCAGGTGCAATAGGAATTTTTGGGTTATATCAATCCGTTCGCGAGATATGGGACTTTGAAGCCAAGAAATGGTTGAGAATGCATAAAATTTTTCGCAATTCTGCTGCTCCAAGCGCTTACCCAGAATGACCTAGGGATAAAATACGCATATCGTTGTAATCGGGCGAGTTTCTACTTTCAGACGCAGCAGGAACTTCTGGGTTTGGTCAATCCGTTCGCGAGATATGGGAGTTTGAAGCTAAGAAATGGTTGAGAAGACAACAAATTTTTCGCACTTCTGCTGCTCCAAACGCTTAACCAGAATGGCCTAGGGAAAAAATACACATACCGTTGTAATCGGGCGAGTTTCTACTTTCAGATGCAATAGGAATTTTTGGGTTAGGTCAATGCGTTCGCGAGATATGGGTGTTTGAAAACAAGAAATGGTTGAGAAGGCAATAAATTTTTCGCAATTCTGCTGCTCCAAACGCTTAACCAGAATAGCCTAGGGTAAAAATACACATACCGTTGTAATCGGGCGAGTTTCTACTTTCAGATGCAATAGGAATTATTGGGTTAGGTCAATCCGTTCGCGAGATATGGGAGTTTGAAGCCAAGAAATGGTAGAGAAGGCAAAAAATTTTTCACAATTCTGCTGCTCCAAACGCTTAACGAGAATGGCCAAGGGAAAAAATACACATACCGTTGTAATCGGGCGAGTTTCTACTTTCAGATGCAATAGGAATTTTTGGGTTATGTCAATCCGTTCGCGAGATATGGGAGTATGAAGCCAAGAAATGGTTGAGAAGGCAAAAAATTTTTCGCAATTCTGCTGCTCCAAACGCTTAACCAGAATGGCCTAGGGAAAAAATGCACATACCGTTGTAATCGGGCGAGTTTCTACTTTCAGATGCAACAGGAATCTTTGGGTTACGTCAATCCGTTCGCGAGATATGGGAGTTTGAAGCTAAGAAATGGTTGAGAAGACAACAAATTTTTCGCACTTCTGCTGCTCCAAACGCTTAACCAGAATGGCCGAGGGAAAAAATACACATACCTTTGTAATCGGGCGAGTTTCTACTTTCAGGTGCAATAGGAATTTTTGGGTTATATCAATCCGTTCGCGAGATATGGGACTTTGAAGCCAAGAAATGGTTGAGAATGCATAAAATTTTTCGCAATTCTGCTGCTCCAAGCGCTTACCCAGAATGACCTAGGGAAAAAATACGCATATCGTTGTAATCGGGCGAGTTTCTACTTTCAGACGCAGCAGGAACTTCTGGGTTTGGTCAATCCGTTCGCGAGATATGGGAGTTTGAAGCTAAGAAATGGTTGAGAAGACAACAAATTTTTCGCACTTCTGCTGCTCCAAACGCTTAACCAGAACGGCCTAGGGAAAAAATACACATACCGTTGTAATCGGGCGAGTTTCTACTTTCAGGTGCAGTAGGAATTTTTGGGTTGTATCAATCCGTTCGCGAGATATGGGACTTTGAAGCCAAGAAATGGTTGAGAAGGCAAAAAATTTTTCGCAATTCTGCTGCTCCAAACGCTTAACCAGAACGGCCTAGGGAAAAAATACAAATACCGCTGTAATCGGGCGAGTTTCTACTTTCAGATGCAATAGGAATTTTTGGGTTAGGTCAATCCGTTCGCGAGATATGGGACTTTGAAGCTAAGAAATGGTTGAGAAGGCAAAAAAATTTTCGCAATTCTGCTGCTACAAACGCATAACCAGAATGGCCTAGGGAAAAAATACACATACCGTTGTTATCGGGCGAGATTCTACTTTCAGATGCAATAGGAATTTTTGGGTTTGGTCAATCCGTTCGCGAGATATGGGACTTTGAAGCTAAGAAATGGTTGAGAAGGTAAAAAATTTTTCGCAATTCTGCTGCTACAAACGCATAACCAGAATGGCCTAGGGAAAAAATACACATACCGTTGGAATCGGGCGAACTTCTACTTTCAGATGCAATAGGAATTTTTGGGTTAGGTCAATGCGTTCGCGAGATATGGGTGTTTGAAAACAAGAAATGGTTGAGGAGGCAATAAATTTTTCGCAATTCTGCTGCTCCAAACGCTTAACCAGAATAGCCTAGGGTAAAAATACACATACCGTTGTAATCGGGCGAGTTTCTACTTTCAGATGCAATAGGAATTATTGGGTTAGGTCAATCCGTTCGCGAGATATGGGAGTTTGAAGCCAAGAAATGGTAGAGAAGGCAAAAAATTTTTCACAATTCTGCTGCTCTAAACGCTTAACGAGAATGGCCAAGGGAAAAAATACACATACCGTTGTAATCGGGCGAGTTTCTACTTTCAGATGCAATAGGAATTTTTGGGTTAGGTCAATCCGTTCGCGAGATATGGGAATTTGAAGCCAAGAAATGGTTGAGAAGGCAAAAATTTTTCGCACTTCTGCTGCTCCATACGCTTAACCAGAATGGCCTAGGGAAAAAATACAAATACCGTTGTAATCGGGCGAGTTTCTACTTTCAGATGCAATAGGAATTTTTGGGTTAGGTCAATTCGTTCGCGAGATATGGGAGTTTGAAGCCAAGAAATGGTTGAGAAGGCAAACAATTTTTCGCAATTCTGCTGCTCCAAACGCTTAACCAGAATGGCCTAGGGAAAAAATACACATACCGTTGTAATCGGGTGAGATTCTACTTTCAGATGCCATAGGAATTTTTGGGTTAGGTCAATCCGTTCGCGAGATATGGGAGTTTGAAGCCAAGAAATGGTTGAGAATGCAAAAAATTTTTCGCAATTCTGCTGCTCCAAGCGCTTAACCAGAATGGCCTAGGGAAAAAATACACATACCGTTGTAATCTGGCGAGTTTCTACTTTCAGATGCAACAGGAATTTTTGGGTTAGGTCAATCCGTTCGCGAGATATGGGAGTTTGAAGACACCAAATGGTTGAGAAAGCAAAAAATTTTTCGCAATTCTGCTGCTCCAAACGCTTAACCAGAATGGCCTAGGGAAAAAATGCACATACCGTTGTAATCGGGCGAGTTTCTACTTTCAGATGCAACAGGAATCTTTGGGTTACGTCAATCTGTTCGCGAGATATGGGAGTTTGAAGCTAAGAAATGGTTGAGAAGACAACAAATTTTTCGCACTTCTGCTGCTCCAAACGCTTAACCAGAATGGCCGAGGGAAAAAATACACATACCGTTGTAATCGGGCGAGTTTCTACTTTCAGGTGCAATAGGAATTTTTGGGTTATATCAATCCGTTCGCGAGATATGGGACTTTGAAGCCAAGAAATGGTTGAGAATGCATAAAATTTTTCGCAATTCTGCTGCTCCAAGCGCTTAACCAGAATGACCTAGGGATTAAATACGCATATCGTTGTAATCGGGCGAGTTTCTACTTTCATACGCAGCAGGAACTTCTGGGTTTGGTCAGTCCGTTCGCGAGATATGGGAGTTTGAAGCCAAGAAATGGTTGAGAAGGCAAAAAATTTTTCGCAATTCTGCTGCTCCAAACGCTTAACCAGAATGGCCTAGGGAAAAAATACACATACCGTTGTAATCGGGCGAGTTTCTACTTTCAGATGCAACAGAAATTTTTGGGTTAGGTCAATCCGTTCGCGAGATATGGGAGTTTGAAGACACGAAATGGTTGAGAAGGCAAAAAATTTTTCGCAATTCTGCTGCTCCAAACGCTTAACCAGAATGGCCTAGGGAAAAAATGCACATACCGTTGTAATCGGGCGAGTTTCTACTTTCAGATGCAACAGGAATCTTTGGGTTACGTCAATCCGTTCGCGAGATATGGGAGTTTGAAGCCAAGAAATGGTTGAGAAGGCAAAAAATTTTTCGCAATTCTGCTGCTCCAAACGCTTAAGCAGAATAGCCTAGGGAAAAAATACACATACCGTTGTAATCGGGCGAGTTTCTACTTTCAGATGCAATAGGAATTTTTGGTTTAGGTCAATCCGTTCGCGAGATATGGGAGTTTGAAGCCAAGAAATGGTAGAGAAGGCAAAAAATTTTTCACAATTCTGCTGCTCCAAACGCTTAACCAGAATGGCCTAGGGAAAAAATACAAATACCGCTGTAATCGGGCGAGTTTCTACTTTCAGATGCAATAGGAATTTTTGGGTTAGGTCAATCCGTTCGCGAGATATGGGAGTTTGAAGCTAAGAAATGGTTGAGAAGACAACAAATTTTTCGCACTTCTGCTGCTCCAAACGCTTAACCAGAATGGCCGAGGGAAGAAATACACATACCGTTGTAATCGGGCGAGTTTCTACTTTCAGGTGCAATAGGAATTTTTGGGTTATATCAATCCGTTCGCGAGATATGGGACTTTGAAGCCAAGAAATGGTTGAGAATGCATAAAATTTTTCGCAATTCTGCTGCTCCAAGCGCTTAACCAGAATGACCTAGGGAAAAAATACGCATATCGTTGTAATCGGGCGAGTTTCTACTTTCAGATGCAATAGGAATTTTTGGGTTAGGTCAATCCGTTCGCGAGATATGGGAGTTTGAAGCTAAGAAATGGTTGAGAAGACAACAAATTTTTCGCACTTCTGCTGCTCCATACGCTTAACCAGAATGGCCTAGGGAAAAAATACAAATACCGTTGTAATCGGGCGAGTTTCTACTTTCAGATGCAATAGGAATTTTTGGGTTAGGTCAATTCGTTCGCGAGATATGGGAGTTTGAAGCCAAGAAATGGTTGAGAAGGCAAACAATTTTTCGCAATTCTGCTGCTCCAAACGCTTAACCAGAATGGCCTAGGGAAAAAATACACATACCGTTGTAATCGGGTGAGATTCTACTTTCAGATGCCATAGGAATTTTTGGGTTAGGTCAATCCGTTCGCGAGATATGGGAGTTTGAAGCCAAGAAATGGTTGAGAATGCAAAAAATTTTTCGCAATTCTGCTGCTCCAAGCGCTTAACCAGAATGGCCTAGGGAAAAAATACACATACCGTTGTAATCGGGCGAGTTTCTACTTTCAGATGCAACAGGAATTTTTGGGTTAGGTCAATCCGTTCGCGAGATATGGGAGTTTGAAGACACGAAATGGTTGAGAAAGCAAAAAATTTTTCGCAATTCTGCTGCTCCAAACGCTTAACCAGAATGGCCTAGGGAAAAAATGCACATACCGTTGTAATCGGGCGAGTTTCTACTTTCAGATGCAACAGGAATCTTTGGGTTACGTCAATCCGTTCGCGAGATATGGGAGTTTGAAGCTAAGAAATGGTTGAGAAGACAACAAATTTTTCGCACTTCTGCTGCTCCAAACGCTTAACCAGAATGGCCGAGGGAAAAAATACACATACCGTTGTAATCGGGCGAGTTTCTACTTTCAGGTGCAATAGGAATTTTTGGGTTATATCAATCCGTTCGCGAGATATGGGACTTTGAAGCCAAGAAATGGTTGAGAATGCATAAAATTTTTCGCAATTCTGCTGCTCCAAGCGCTTAACCAGAATGACCTAGGGAAAAAATACGCATATCGTTGTAATCGGGCGAGTTTCTACTTTCATACGCAGCAGGAACTTCTGGGTTTGGTCAGTCCGTTCGCGAGATATGGGAGTTTGAAGCTAAGAAATGGTTGAGAAGACAACAAATTCTTCGCAATTCTGCTGCTCCAAACGCTTATCCAGAATGGCCTAGGGAAAAAATACACATACCGTTGTAATCGGGTGAGATTCTAC
Organism: Ptiloglossa arizonensis; assembly: GCF_051014685.1. Taxonomy (NCBI): domain Eukaryota; kingdom Metazoa; phylum Arthropoda; class Insecta; order Hymenoptera; family Colletidae; genus Ptiloglossa; species Ptiloglossa arizonensis. Next base: position 65,358 of record NW_027479616.1, read on the forward strand.
TTTCAGATGCCATAGGAATTTTTGGGTTAGGTCAATCCGTTCGCGAGATATGGGAGTTTGAAGCCAAGAAATGGTTGAGAATGCAAAAAATTTTTCGCAATTCTGCTGCTCCAAGCGCTTAACCAGAATGGCCTAGGGAAAAAATACACATACCGTTCTAATCGGGCGAGTTTCTACTTTCAGATGCAACAGGAATTTTTGGGTTAGGTCAATCCGTTCGCGAGATATGGGAGTTTGAAGACACGAAATGGTTGAGAAAGCAAAAAATTTTTCGCAATTCTGCTGCTCCAAACGCTTAACCAGAATGGCCTAGGGAAAAATGCACATACCGTTGTAATCGGGCGAGTTTCTACTTTCAGATGCAACAGGAATCTTTGGGTTACGTCAATCCGTTCGCGAGATATGGGAGTTTGAAGCTAAGGAATGGTTGAGAAGACAACAAATTTTTCGCACTTCTGCTGCTCCAAACGCTTAACCAGAATGGCCGAGGGAAAAAATACACATACCGTTGTAATCGGGCGAGTTTCTACTTTCAGGTGCAATAGGAATTTTTGGGTTATATCAATCCGTTCGCGAGATATGGGACTTTGAAGCCAAGAAATGGTTGAGAATGCATAAAATTTTTCGCAATTCTGCTGCTCCAAGCGCTTAACCAGAATGACCTAGAGAAAAAATACGCATATCGTTGTAATCGGGCGAGTTTCTACTTTCATACGCAGCAGGAACTTCTGGGTTTGGTCAGTCCGTTCGCGAGATATGGGAGTTTGAAGCTAAGAAATCGGTTGAGAAGACAACAAATTCTTCGCAATTCTGCTGCTCCAAACGCTTATCCAGAATGGCCTAGGGAAAAAATACACATAGCGTTGTAATCGGGCGAGTTTCTACTTTCAGACGCAACAGGAATTTTTGGGTTGGGTCAATCCGTTCGCGAGATATGGGAGTTTGAAGCCAAGAAATGGTTGAGAAGGCAAAAAATTTTTCGCAATTCTGCTGCTCCAAACGCTTAACCAGAATGGCCTAGGGAAAAAATACACATACCGTTGTAATCGGGCGAGTTTCTACTTTCAGATGCAACAGAAATTTTTGGGTTAGGTCAATCCGTTCGCGAGATATGGGAGTTTGAAGACACGAAATGGTTGAGAAGGCAAAAAATTTTTCGCAATTCTGCTGCTCCAAACGCTTAACCAGAATGGCCTAGGGAAAAAATGCACATACCGTTGTAATCGGGCGATTTTCTACTTTCAGATGCAACAGGAATCTTTGGGTTACGTCAATCCGTTCGCGAGATATGGGAGTTTGAAGCCAAGAAATGGTAGAGAAGGCAAAAAATTTTTCACAATTCTGCTGCTCCAAACGCTTAACCAGAATGGCCTAGGGAAAAAATACAAATACCGCTGTAATCGGGCGAGTTTCTACTTTCAGATGCAATAGGAATTTTTGGGTTAGGTCAATCCGTTCGCGAGATATGGGAGTTTGAAGCTAAGAAATGGTTGAGAAGACAACAAATTTTTCGCACTTCTGCTGCTCCAAACGCTTAACCAGAATGGCCGAGGGAAAAAATACACATACCGTTGTAATCGGGCGAGTTTCTACTTTCAGGTGCAATAGGAATTTTTGGGTTATATCAATCCGTTCGCGAGATATGGGACTTTGAAGCCAAGAAATGGTTGAGAATGCATAAAATTTTTCGCAATTCTGCTGCTCCAAGCGCTTAACCAGAATGACCTAGGGAAAAAATACGCATATCGTTGTAATCGGGCGAGTTTCTACTTTCAGACGTAGCAGGAACTTCTGGGTTTGGTCAATCCGTTCGCGAGATATGGGAGTTTGAAGCTAAGAAATGGTTGAGAAGACAACAAATTCTTCGCAATTCTGCTGCTCCAAACGCTTAACCAGAATGGCCTAGGGAAAAAATACACATACCGTTGTAATCGGGCGAGTTTCTACTTTCAGATGCAATAGGAATTTTTGGTTTAGGTCAATCCGTTCGCGAGATATGGGAGTTTGAAGCCAAGAAATGGTAGAGAAGGCAAAAAATTTTTCACAATTCTGCTGCTCCAAACGCTTAACCAGAATGGCCTAGGGAAAAAATACACATACCGATGTAATCGGGCGAGTTTCTACTTTCAGATGCAATAGGAATTTTTGGGTTAGGTCAATCCGTTCGCGAGATATGGGAGTTTGAAGCCAAGAAATGGTTGAGAAGGCAAAAAATTTTTCGCAATTCTGCTGCTCCAAACGCTTAAGCAGAATAGCCTAGGGAAAAAATACACATACCGTTGTAATCGGGCGAGTTTCTACTTTCAGATGCAATAGGAATTTTTGGTTTAGGTCAATCCGTTCGCGAGATATGGGAGTTTGAAGCCAAGAAATGGTAGAGAAGGCAAAAAATTTTTCACAATTCTGCTGCTCCAAACGCTTAACCAGAATGGCCTAGGGAAAAAATACAAATACCGCTGTAATCGGGCGAGTTTCTACTTTCAGATGCAATAGGAATTTTTGGGTTAGGTCAATCCGTTCGCGAGATATGGGAGTTTGAAGCTAAGAAATGGTTGAGAAGACAACAAATTTTTCGCACTTCTGCTGCTCCAAACGCTTAACCAGAATGGCCGAGGGAAAAAATACACATACCGTTGTAATCGGGCGAGTTTCTACTTTCAGGTGCAATAGGAATTTTTGGGTTATATCAATCCGTTCGCGAGATATGGGACTTTGAAGCCAAGAAATGGTTGAGAATGCATAAAATTTTTCGCAATTCTGCTGCTCCAAGCGCTTAACCAGAATGACCTAGGGAAAAAATACGCATATCGTTGTAATCGGGCGAGTTTCTACTTTCAGACGTAGCAGGAACTTCTGGGTTTGGTCAATCCGTTCGCGAGATATGGGAGTTTGAAGCTAAGAAATGGTTGAGAAGACAACAAATTCTTCGCAATTCTGCTGCTCCAAACGCTTAACCAGAATGGCCTAGGGAAAAAATACACATACCGTTGTAATCGGGCGAGTTTCTACTTTCAGATGCAATAGGAATTTTTGGTTTAGGTCAATCCGTTCGCGAGATATGGGAGTTTGAAGCCAAGAAATGGTAGAGAAGGCAAAAAATTTTTCACAATTCTGCTGCTCCAAACGCTTAACCAGAATGGCCTAGGGAAAAAATACACATACCGATGTAATCGGGCGAGTTTCTACTTTCAGGTGCAATAGGAATTTTTGGGTTATATCAATCCGTTCGCGAGATATGGGACTTTGAAGCCAAGAAATGGTTGAGAAGGCAAGAATTTTTTCGCAATTCTGCTGCTTCAAACGCTTAACCAGAATGGCCTAGGGAAAAAATTCACATGCGGTTGTAATCGGGCGAGTTTCTACTTTCAGATGCAATAGGAATTTTTGGGTTAGGTCAATCCGTTCGCGAGATATGGGAGTTTGAAGCCAAGAAATGGTTGAGAAGGCAAAAAATTTTTCGCAATTCGGCTGCTCCAAACGCTTAACCAGAATGGCCTAGGGAAAAAATGCAAATACCGTTGTAATCGGGCGAGTTTCTACTTTCAGATGCAACAGGAATCTTTGGGTTACGTCAATCCGTTCGCGAGATATGGGAGTTTGAAGCTAAGAAATGGTTGAGAAGGCAACAAATTTTTCGCACTTCTGCTGCTCCAAACGCTTAACCAGAATGGCCGAGGGAAAAAATACACATACCGTTGTAATCGGGCGAGTTTCTACTTTCAGGTGCAATAGGAATTTTTGGGTTATATCAATCCGTTCGCGAGATATGGGACTTTGAAGCCAAGAAATGGTTGAGAATGCATAAAATTTTTCGCAATTCTGCTGCTCCAAGCGCTTAACCAGAATGACCTAGGGAAAAAATACGCATATCGTTGTAATCGGGCGAGTTTCTACTTTCAGACGCAGCAGGAACTTCTGGGTTTGGTCAATCCGTTCGCGAGATATGGGAGTTTGAAGCTAAGAAATGGTTGAGAAGACAACAAATTCTTCGCAATTCTGCTGCTCCAAACGCTTAACCAGAATGGCCTAGGGAAAAAATACACATAGCGTTGTAATCGGGCGAGTTTCTACTTTCAGACGCAACAGGAATTTTTGGGTTAGGTCAATCCGTTCGCGAGATATGGGAGTTTGAAGCCAAGAAATGGTTGAGAAGGCAAAAAATTTTTCGCAATTCTGCTGCTCCAAACGCTTAACCAGAATGGCCTAGGGAAAAAACACACATACCGTTGTAATCGGGCGAGTTTCTACTTTCAGATGCAATAGGAATTTTTGGGTTAGGTCAATCCGTTCGCGAGATATGGGACTTTGAAGCTAAGAAATGGTTGAGAAGACAACAAGTTTTTCGCACTTCCGCTGCTCCAAACGCTTAACCAGAATGGCATAGGGAAAAAATACACATACCGTTGTAATCGGGTGAGTTTCTACTTTCAGATGCCATAGGAATTTTTGGGTTAGGTCAATCCGTTCGCGAGATATGGGACTTTGAAGCCAAGAAATGGTTGAGAAGGCAAGAATTTTTTCGCAATTCTGCTGCTTCAAACGCTTAACCAGAATGGCCTAGGGAAAAAATACACATGCGGTTGTAATCGGGCGAGTTTCTACTTTCAGATGCAATAGGAATTTTTGGGTTAGGTCAATCCGTTCGCGAGATATGGGAGTTTGAAGCCAAGAAATGGTTGAGAAGGCAAAAAATTTTTCGCAATTCGGCTGCTCCAAACGCTTAACCAGAATGGCCTAGGGAAAAAATACACATAACGTTGTAATCGGGCGAGTTTCTACTTTCAGATGCAACAGGAATTTTTGGGTTAGGTCAATCGGTTCGCGAGATATGGGAGTTTGAAGACACGAAATGGTTGAGAAGGCAAAAAATTTTTCGCAATTCTGCTGCTCCAAACGCTTAACCAGAATGGCCTAGGGAAAAAATACACATACCGTTGTAATCGGGCGAGTTTCTACTTTCAGATGCAACAGGAATCTTTGGGTTACGTCAATCCGTTCGCGAGATATGGGAGTTTGAAGCTAAGAAATGGTTGAGAAGACAACAAATTTTTCGCACTTCTACTGCTCCAAACGCTTAACCAGAATGGCCGAGGGAAAAAATACACATACCGTTGTAATCGTGCGAGTTTCTACTTTCAGGTGCAATAGGAATTTTTGGGTTATATCAATCCGTTCGCGAGATATGGGACTTTGAAGCCAAGAAATGGTTGAGAATGCATAAAATTTTTCGCAATTCTGCTGCTCCAAGCGCTTAACCAGAATGACCTAGGGAAAAAATACGCATATCGTTGTAATCGGGCGAGTTTCTACTTTCAGACGCAGCAGGAACTTCTGGGTTTGGTCAATCCGTTCGCGAGATATGGGAGTTTGAAGCTAAGAAATGGTTGAGAAGACAACAAATTCTTCGCAATTCTGCTGCTCCAAACGCTTAACCAGAATGGCCTAGGGAAAAAATACACATAGCGTTGTAATCGGGCGAGTTTCTACTTTCAGACGCAACAGGAATTTTTGGGTTAGGTCAATCCGTTCGCGAGATATGGGACTTTGAAGCCAAGAAATGGTTGAGAATGCATAAAATTTTTCGCAATTCTGCTGCTCCAAGCGCTTAACCAGAATGACCTAGGGAAAAAATACGCATATCGTTGTAATCGGGCGAGTTTCTACTTTCAGACGCAGCAGGAACTTCTGGGTTTGGTCAATCCGTTCGCGAGATATGGGAGTTTGAAGCTAAGAAATGGTTGAGAAGACAACAAATTCTTCGCAATTCTGCTGCTCCAAACGCTTAACCAGAATGGCCGAGGGAAAAAATACACATACCGTTGTAATCGGGCGAGTTTCTACTTTCAGGTGCAATAGGAATTTTTGGGTTTGGTCAATCCGTTCGCGAGATATGGGAGTTTGAAGCCAAGAAATGGTTGAGAATGCATAAAATTTTTCGCAATTCTGCTGCTCCAAGCGCTTAACCAGAATGACCTAGGGAAAAAATACGCATATCGTTGTAATCGGGCGAGTTTCTACTTTCAGACGCAGTAGGAACTTCTGGGTTTGGTCAATCCGTTCGCGAGATATGGGAGTTTGAAGCTAAGAAATGGTTGAGAAGACAACAAATTCTTCGCAATTCTGCTGCTCCAAACGCTTAACCAGAATGGCCTAGGGAAAAAATACACATAGCGTTGTAATCGGGCGAGTTTCTACTTTCAGACGCAACAGGAATTTTTGGGTTAGGTCAATCCGTTCGCGAGATATGGGAGTTTGAAACCAAGAAATGGTTGAGAAGGCAAAAAATTTTTCGCAATTCTGCTGCTCCAAACGCTTAACCAGAATGGCCTAGGGAAAAAACACACATACCGTTGTAATCGGGCGAGTTTCTACTTTCAGATGCAATAGGAATTTTTGGGTTAGGTCAATCCGTTCGCGAGATATGGGACTTTGAGGCCAAGAAATGGTTGAGAATGCATAAAATTTTTCGCAATTCTGCTGCTCCAAGCGCTTAACCAGAATGACCTAGGGAAAAAATACGCATATCGTTGTAATCGGGCGAGTTTCTACTTTCAGACGCAGCAGGAAATTCTGGGTTTGGTCAATCCGTTCGCGAGATATGGGAGTTTGAAGCTAAGAAATGGTTGAGAAGACAACAAATTCTTCGCAATTCTGCTGCTCCAAACGCTTAACCAGAATGGCCTAGGGAAAAAATACACATAGCGTTGTAATCGGGCGAGTTTCTACTTTCAGACGCAACAGGAATTTTTGGGTTTGGTCAATCCGTTCGCGAGATATGGGAGTTTGAAACCAAGAAATGGTTGAGAAGGCAAAAAATTTTTCGCAATTCTGCTGCTCCAAACGCTTAACCAGAATGGCCTAGGGAAAAAACACACATACCGTTGTAATCGGGCGAGTTTCTACTTTCAGATGCAATAGGAATTTTTGGGTTAGGTCAATCCGTTCGCGAGATATGGGACTTTGAGGCCAAGAAATGGTTGAGAATGCATAAAATTTTTCGCAATTCTGCTGCTCCAAGCGCTTAACCAGAATGACCTAGGGAAAAAATACGCATATCGTTGTAATCGGGCGAGTTTCTACTTTCAGACGCAGCAGGAAATTCTGGGTTTGGTCAATCCGTTCGCGAGATATGGGAGTTTGAAGCTAAGAAATGGTTGAGAAGACAACAAATTCTTCGCAATTCTGCTGCTCCAAACGCTTAACCAGAATGGCCTAGGGAAAAAATACACATAGCGTTGTAATCGGGCGAGTTTCTACTTTCAGACGCAACAGGAATTTTTGGGTTTGGTCAATCCGTTCGCGAGATATGGGAGTTTGAAGCCAAGAAATGGTTGAGAAGGCAAAAAATTTTTCGCAATTCTGCTGCTCCAAACGCTTAACCAGAATGGCCTAGGGAAAAAATACACATACCGTTGTAATCGGGCGAGTTTCTACTTTCAGATGCAACAGGAATTTTTGGGTTAGGTCAATCCGTTCGCGAGATATGGGAGTTTGAAGACACGAAATGGTTGAGAAGGCAAAAAATTTTTCGCAATTCTGCTGCTCCAAACGCTTAACCAGAATGGCCTAGGGAAAAATGCACATACCGTTGTAATCGGGCGAGTTTCTACTTTCAGATGCAACAGGAATCTTTGGGTTACGTCAATCCGTTCGCGAGATATGGGAGTTTGAAGCCAAGAAATGGTTGAGAAGGCAAAAAATTTTTCGCAATTCTGCTGCTCCAAACGCTTAAGCAGAATAGCCTAGGGAAAAAATACACATACCGTTGTAATCGGGCGAGTTTCTACTTTCAGATGCAATAGGAATTTTTGGTTTAGGTCAATCCGTTCGCGAGATATGGGAGTTTGAAGCCAAGAAATGGTAGAGAAGGCAAAAAATTTTTCACAATTCTGCTGCTCCAAACGCTTAACCAGAATGGCCTAGGGAAAAAATACGCATACCGTTGTAATCGGGCGAGTTTCTACTTTCAGACGCAGCAGGAATTTTTGGGTTTGGTCAATCCGTTCGCGAGATATGGGACTTTGAAGCTAAGAAATGGTTGAGAAGACAAAAAATGTTTCGCAATTCTGCTGCTCCAAACGCTTAACCAGAATGGGCTAGGGAAAAAATAAACACACCGTTGTAATGGGGCGGGTTTCTACTTTCAGATGCAATAGGAATGTTTGGGTTAGGTCAATGCGTTCGCGAGATATGGGAGTTTGAAGCCAAGAAATGGTTGAGAAGGCAAAAAATTTTTCGCAATTCTGCTGCTCCAAACGCTTAAGCAGAATAGCCTAGGGAAAAAATACACATACCGTTGTAATCGGGCGAGTTTCTACTTTCAGATGCAATAGGAATTTTTGGTTTAGGTCAATCCGTTCGCGAGATATGGGAGTTTGAAGCCAAGAAATGGTAGAGAAGGCAAAAAATTTTTCACAATTCTGCTGCTCCAAACGCTTAACCAGAATGGCCTAGGGAAAAAATACAAATACCGCTGTAATCGGGCGAGTTTCTACTTTCAGATGCAATAGGAATTTTTGGGTTAGGTCAATCCGTTCGCGAGATATGGGACTTTGAAGCTAAGAAATGGTTGAGAAGGCAAAAAATTTTTCGCAATTCTGCTGCTACAAACGCATAACCAGAATGGCCTAGGGAAAAAATACACATACCGTTGGAATCGGGCGAACTTCTACTTTCAGATGCAATAGGAATTTTTGGGTTAGGTCAATGCGTTCGCGAGATATGGGTGTTTGAAAACAAGAAATGGTTGAGAAGGCAAAAAATTTTTCGCAATTCTGCTGCTCCAAACGCTTAACCAGAATGGCCTAGGGAAAAAATACACATACCGTTGTAATCGGGCGAGTTTCTACTTTCAGATGCAATAGGAATTTTTGGGTTAGGTCAATCCGTTCGCGAGATATGGGACTTTGAAGCTAAGAAATGGTTGAGAAGACAACAAGTTTTTTGCACTTCTGCTGCTCCAAACGCTTAACCAGAATGGCATAGGGAAAAAATACACATACCGTTGTAATCGGGTGAGTTTCTACTTTCAGATGCCATAGGAATTTTTGGGTTAGGTCAATCCGTTCGCGAGATATGGGACTTTGAAGCCAAGAAATGGTTGAGAAGGCAAGAATTTTTTCGCAATTCTGCTGCTTCAAACGCTTAACCAGAATGGCCTAGGGAAAAAATACACATGCGGTTGTAATCGGGCGAGTTTCTACTTTCAGATGCAATAGGAATTTTTGGGTTAGGTCAATCCGTTCGCGAGATATGGGAGTTTGAAGCCAAGAAATGGTTGAGAAGGCAAAAAATTTTTCGCAATTCGGCTGCTCCAAACGCTTAACCAGAATGGCCTAGGGAGAAAATACACATACCGTTGTAATCGGGCGAGTTTCTACTTTCAGATGCAACAGGAATTTTTGGGTTAGGTCAATCCGTTCGCGAGATATGGGAGTTTGAAGACACGAAATGGTTGAGAAGGCAAAAAATTTTTCGCAATTCTGCTGCTCCAAACGCTTAACCAGAATGGCCTAGGGAAAAAATGCACATACCGTTGTAATCGGGCGAGTTTCTACTTTCAGATGCAACAGGAATCTTTGGGTTACGTCAATCCGTTCGCGAGATATGGGAGTTTGAAGCTAAGAAATGGTTGAGAAGACAACAAATTTTTCGCACTTCTGCTGCTCCAAACGCTTAACCAGAATGGCCGAGGGAATAAATACACATACCGTTGTAATCGGGCGAGTTTCTACTTTCAGGTGCAATAGGAATTTTTGGGTTATATCAATCCGTTCGCGAGATATGGGACTTTGAAGCCAAGAAATGGTTGAGAATGCATAAAATTTTTCGCAATTCTGCTGCTCCAAGCGCTTAACCAGAATGACCTAGGGAAAAAATACGCATATCGTTGTAATCGGGCGAGTTTCTACTTTCAGACGCAGCAGGAACTTCTGGGTTTGGTCAATCCGTTCGCGAGATATGGGAGTTTGAAGCTAAGAAATGGTTGAGAAGACAACAAATTCTTCGCAATTCTGCTGCTCCAAACGCTTAACCAGAATGGCCTAGGGAAAAAATACACATAGCGTTGTAATCGGGCGAGTTTCTACTTTCAGACGCAACAGGAATTTTGGGGTTAGGTCAATCCGTTCGCGAGATATGGGAGTTTGAAGCCAAGAAATGGTTGAGAAGGCAAAAAATTTTTCGCAATTCTGCTGCTCCAAACGCTTAACCAGAATGGCCTAGGGAAAAAATACACATACCGTTGTAATCGGGCGAGTTTCTACTTTCAGATGCAATAGGAATTTTTGGGTTAGGTCAATCCGTTCGCGAGATATGGGACTTTGAAGCTAAGAAATGGTTGAGAAGACAACAAGTTTTTCGCACTTCTGCTGCTCCAAACGCTTAACCAGAATGGCATAGGGAAAAAATACACATACCGTTGTAATCGGGTGAGTTTCTACTTTCAGATGCCATAGGAATTTTTGGGTTAGGTCAATCCGTTCGCGAGATATGGGACTTTGAAGCCAAGAAATGGTTGAGAAGGCAAGAATTTTTTCGCAATTCTGCTGCTTCAAACGCTTAACCAGAATGGCCTAGGGAAAAAATACAAATGCGGTTGTAATCGGGCGAGTTTCTACTTTCAGATGCAATAGGAATTTTTGGGTTTGGTCAATCCGTTCGCGAGATATGGGAGTTTGAAGCCAAGAAATGGTTGAGAAGGCAAAAAATTTTTCGCAATTCGGCTGCTCCAAACGCTTAACCAGAATGGCCTAGGGAAAAAATACACATACCGTTGTAATCGGGCGAGTTTCTACTTTCAGATGCAACAGGAATTTTTGGGTTAGGTCAATCCGTTCGCGAGATATGGGAGTTTGAAGACACGAAATGGTTGAGAAGGCAAAAAATTTTTCGCAATTCTGCTGCTCCAAACGCTTAACCAGAATGGCCTAGGGAAAAAATGCACATACCGTTGTAATCGGGCGAGTTTCTACTTTCAGATGCAACAGGAATCTTTGGGTTACGTCAATCCGTTCGCGAGATATGGGAGTTTGAAGCTAAGAAATGGTTGAGAAGACAACAAATTTTTCGCACTTCTGCTGCTCCAAACGCTTAACCAGAATGGCCGAGGGAAAAAATACACATACCGTTGTAATCGGGCGAGTTTCTACTTTCAGATGCAATAGGAATTTTTGGGTTAGGTGAATCCGTTCGCGAGATATGGGACTTTGAAGCCAAGAAATGGTTGAGAATGCATAAAATTTTTCGCAATTCTGCTGCTCCAAGCGCTTAACCAGAATGACCTAGGGAAAAAATACGCATATCGTTGTAATCGGGCGAGTTTCTACTTTCAGACGCAGCAGGAACTTCTGGGTTTGGTCAATCCGTTCGCGAGATATGGGAGTTTGAAGCTAAGAAATGGTTGAGAAGACAACAAATTCTTCGCAATTCTGCTGCTCCAAACGCTTAACCAGAATGGCCTAGGGAAAAAATACACATAGCGTTGTAATCGGGCGAGTTTCTACTTTCAGACGCAACAGGAATTTTTGGGTTAGGTCAATCCGTTCGCGAGATATGGGAGTTTGAAACCAAGAAATGGTTGAGAAGGCAAAAAATTTTTCGCAATTCTGCTGCTCCAAACGCTTAACCAGAATGGCCTAGGGAAAAAATGCACATACCGTTGTAATCGGGCGAGTTTCTACTTTCAGATGCAACAGGAATCTTTGGGTTACGTCAATCCGTTCGCGAGATATGGGAGTTTGAAGCTAAGAAATGGTTGAGAAGACAACAAATTTTTCGCACTTCTGCTGCTCCAAACGCTTAACCAGAATGGCCGAGGGAAAAAATACACATACCGTTGTAATCGGGCGAGTTTCTACTTTCAGGTGCAATAGGAATTTTTGGGTTATATCAATCCGTTCGCGAGATATGGGACTTTGAAGCCAAGAAATGGTTGAGAATGCATAAAATTTTTCGCAATTCTGCTGCTCCAAGCGCTTAACCAGAATGACCTAGGGAAAAAATACGCATATCGTTGTAATCGGGCGAGTTTCTACTTTCAGACGCAGCAGGAACTTCTGGGTTTGGTCAATCCGATCGCGAGATATGGGAGTTTGAAGCTAAGAAATGGTTGAGAAGACAACAAATTCTTCGCAATTCTGCTGCTCCAAACGCTTAACCAGAATGGCCTAGGGAAAAAATACACATAGCGTTGTAATCGGGCGAGTTTCTACTTTCAGACGCAACAGGAATTTTTGGGTTAGGTCAATCCGTTCGCGAGATATGGGAGTTTGAAGCCAAGAAATGGTTGAGAAGGCAAAAAATTTTTCGCAATTCTGCTGCTCCAAACGCTTAACCAGAATGGCCTAGGTAAAAAATACACATACCGTTGTAATCGGGCGAGTTTCTACTTTCAGATGCAATAGGAATTTTTGGGTTAGGTGAATCCGTTCGCGAGATATGGGACTTTGAAGCCAAGAAATGGTTGAGAATGCATAAAATTTTTCGCAATTCTGCTGCTCCAAGCGCTTAACCAGAATGACCTAGGGAAAAAATACGCATATCGTTGTAATCGGGCGAGTTTCTACTTTCAGACGCAGCAGGAACTTCTGGGTTTGGTCAATCCGTTCGCGAGATATGGGAGTTTGAAGCTAAGAAATGGTTGAGAAGACAACAAATTCTTCGCAATTCTGCTGCTCCAAACGCTTAACCAGAATGGCCTAGGGAAAAAATACACATACCGTTGGAATCGGGCGAACTTCTACTTTCAGATGCAATAGGAATTTTTGGGTTAGGTCAATGCGTTCGCGAGATATGGGTGTTTGAAAACAAGAAATGGTTGAGAAGGCAAAAAATTTTTCGCAATTCGGCTGCTCCAAACGCTTAACCAGAATGGCCTAGGGAAAAAATGCACATACCGTTGTAATCGGGCGAGTTTCTACTTTCAGATGCAACAGGAATCTTTGGGTTACGTCAATCCGTTCGCGAGATATGGGAGTTTGAAGCTAAGAAATGGTTGAGAAGACAACAAATTTTTCGCACTTCTGCTGCTCCAAACGCTTAACCAGAATGGCCGAGGGAAAAAATACACATACCGTTGTAAACGGGCGAGTTTCTACTTTCAGATGCAATAGGAATTTTTGGGTTAGGTGAATCCGTTCGCGAGATATGGGACTTTGAAGCCAAGAAATGGTTGAGAATGCATAAAATTTTTCGCAATTCTGCTGCTCCAAGCGCTTAACCAGAATGACCTAGGGAAAAAATACGCATATCGTTGTAATCGGGCGAGTTTCTACTTTCAGACGCAGCAGGAACTTCTGGGTTTGGTCAATCCGTTCGCGAGATATGGGAGTTTGAAGCTAAGAAATGGTTGAGAAGACAACAAATTCTTCGCAATTCTGCTGCTCCAAACGCTTAACCAGAATGGCCTAGGGAAAAAATACACATAGCGTTGTAATCGGGCGAGTTTCTACTTTCAGACGCAACAGGAATTTTTGGGTTAGGTCAATCCGTTCGCGAGATATGGGAGTTTGAAACCAAGAAATGGTTGAGAAGGCAAAAAATTTTTCGCAATTCTGCTGCTCCAAACGCTTAACCAGAATGGCCTAGGGAAAAAATGCACATACCGTTGTAATCGGGCGAGTTTCTACTTTCAGATGCAACAGGAATCTTTGGGTTACGTCAATCCGTTCGCGAGATATGGGAGTTTGAAGCTAAGAAATGGTTGAGAAGACAACAAATTTTTCGCACTTCTGCTGCTCCAAACGCTTAACCAGAATGGCCGAGGGAAAAAATACACATACCGTTGTAATCGGGCGAGTTTCTACTTTCAGGTGCAATAGGAATTTTTGGGTTATATCAATCCGTTCGCGAGATATAGGACTTTGAAGCCAAGAAATGGTTGAGAATGCATAAAATTTTTCGCAATTCTGCTGCTCCAAGCGCTTAACCAGAAGGACCTAGGGAAAAAATACGCATATCGTTGTAATCGGGCGAGTTTCTACTTTCAGACGCAGCAGGAACTTCTGGGTTTGGTCAATCCGTTCGCGAGATATGGGAGTTTGAAGCTAAGAAATGGTTGAGAAGACAACAAATTCTTCGCAATTCTGCTGCTCCAAACGCTTAACCAGAATGGCCGAGGGAAAAAATACACATAGCGTTGTAATCGGGCGAGTTTCTACTTTCAGATGCAATAGGAATTTTTGGGTTAGGTCAATCCGTTCGCGAGATATGGGACTTTGAAGCCAAGAAATGGTTGAGAATGCATAAAATTTTTCGCAATTCTGCTGCTCCAAGCGCTTAACCAGAATGACCTAGGGAAAAAATACGCATATCGTTGTAATCGGGCGAGTTTCTACTTTCAGACGCAGCAGGAACTTCTGGGTTTGGTCAATCCGTTCGCGAGATATGGGAGTTTGAAGCTAAGAAATGGTTGAGAAGACAACAAATTCTTCGCAATTCTGCTGCTCCAAACGCTTAACCAGAATGGCCTAGGGAAAAAATACACATAGCGTTGTAATCGGGCGAGTTTCTACTTTCAGACGCAACAGGAATTTTTGGGTTAGGTCAATCCGTTCGCGAGATATGGGAGTTTGAAACCAAGAAATGGTTGAGAAGGCAAAAAATTTTTCGCAATTCTGCTGCTCCAAACACTTAACCAGAATGGCCTAGGGAAAAAACACACATACCATTGTAATCGGGCGAGTTTCTACTTTCAGATGCAATAGGAATTTTTGGGTTAGGTCAATCCGTTCGCGAGATATGGGACTTTGAAGCCAAGAAATGGTTGAGAATGCATAAAATTTTTCGCAATTCTGCTGCTCCAAGCGCTTAACCAGAATGACCTAGGGAAAAAATACGCATATCGTTGTAATCGGGCGAGTTTCTACTTTCAGACGCAGCAGGAACTTCTGGGTTTGGTCAATCCGTTCGCGAGATATGGGAGTTTGAAGCTAAGAAATGGTTGAGAAGACAACAAATTCTTCGCAATTCTGCTGCTCCAAACGCTTAACCAGAATGGCCTAGGGAAAAAATACACATAGCGTTGTAATCGGGCGAGTTTCTACTTTCAGACGCAACAGGAATTTTTGGGTTAGGTCAATCCGTTCGCGAGATATGGGAGTTTGAAGCCAAGAAATGGTTGAGAAGGCAAAAAATTTTTCGCAATTCTGCTGCTCCAAACGCTTAACCAGAATGGCCTAGGGAAAAAATACACATACCGTTGTAATCGGGCGAGTTTCTACTTTCAGATGCAACAGGAATTTTTGGGTTAGGTCAATCCGTTCGCGAGATATGGGAGTTTGAAGACACGAAATGGTTGAGAAGGCAAAAAATTTTTCGCAATTCTGCTGCTCCAAACGCTTAACCAGAATGGCCTAGGGAAAAAATGCACATACCGTTGTAATCGGGCGAGTTTCTACTTTCAGATGCAACAGGAATCTTTGGGTTACGTCAATCCGTTCGCGAGATATGGGAGTTTGAAGCTAAGAAATGGTTGAGAAGACAACAAATTTTTCGCACTTCTGCTGCTCCAAACGCTTAACCAGAATGGCCGAGGGAAAAAATACACACACCGTTGTAATCGGGCGAGTTTCTACTTTCAGATGCAATAGGAATTTTTGGGTTAGGTGAATCCGTTCGCGAGATATGGGACTTTGAAGCCAAGAAATGGTTGAGAATGCATAAAATTTTTCGCAATTCTGCTGCTCCAAGCGCTTAACCAGAATGACCTAGGGAAAAAATACGCATATCGTTGTAATCGGGCGAGTTTCTACTTTCAGACGCAGCAGGAACTTCTGGGTTTGGTCAATCCGTTCGCGAGATATGGGAGTTTGAAGCTAAGAAATGGTTGAGAAGACAACAAATTCTTCGCAATTCTGCTGCTCCAAACGCTTAACCAGAATGGCCTAGGAAAAAAATACACATAGCGTTGTAATCGGGCGAGTTTCTACTTTCAGACGCAACAGGAATTTTTGGGTTAGGTCAATCCGTTCGCGAGATATGGGAGTTTGAAACCAAGAAATGGTTGAGAAGGCAAAAAATTTTTCGCAATTCTGCTGCTCCAAACGCTTAACCAGAATGGCCTAGGGAAAAAATGCACATACCGTTGTAATCGGGCGAGTTTCTACTTTCAGATGCAACAGGAATCTTTGGGTTACGTCAATCCGTTCGCGAGATATGGGAGTTTGAAGCTAAGAAATGGTTGAGAAGACAACAAATTTTTCGCACTTCTGCTGCTCCAAACGCTTAACCAGAATGGCCGAGGGAAAAAATACACATACCGTTGTAATCGGGCGAGTTTCTACTTTCAGGTGCAATAGGAATTTTTGGGTTATATCAATCCGTTCGCGAGATATGGGACTTTGAAGCCAAGAAATGGTTGAGAATGCATAAAATTTTTCGCAATTCTGCTGCTCCAAGCGCTTAACCAGAAGGACCTAGGGAAAAAATACGCATATCGTTGTAATCGGGCGAGTTTCTACTTTCAGACGCAGCAGGAACTTCTGGGTTTGGTCAATCCGATCGCGAGATATGGGAGTTTGAAGCTAAGAAATGGTTGAGAAGACAACAAATTTTTCGCAATTCTGCTGCTCCAAACGCTTAACCAGAATGGCCTAGGTAAAAAATACACATACCGTTGTAATCGGGCGAGTTTCTACTTTCAGATGCAATAGGAATTTTTGGGTTAGGTGAATCCGTTCGCGAGATATGGGACTTTGAAGCCAAGAAATGGTTGAGAATGCATAAAATTTTTCGCAATTCTGCTGCTCCAAGCGCTTAACCAGAATGACCTAGGGAAAAAATACGCATATCGTTGTAATCGGGCGAGTTTCTACTTTCAGACGCAGCAGGAACTTCTGGGTTTGGTCAATCCGTTCGCGAGATATGGGAGTTTGAAGCTAAGAAATGGTTGAGAAGACAACAAATTCTTCGCAATTCTGCTGCTCCAAACGCTTAAGCAGAATAGCCTAGGGAAAAAATACACATACCGTTGTAAACGGGCGAGTTTCTACTTTCAGACGCAACAGGAATTTTTGGGTTAGGTCAATCCGTTCGCGAGATATGGGAGTTTGAAGCCAAGAAATGGTTGAGAAGGCAAAAAATTTTTCGCAATTCTGCTGCTCCAAACGCTTAACCGGAATGGCCTAGGGAAAAAATACACATACCGTTGTAATCGGGCGAGTTTCTACTTTCAGATGCAACAGGAATTTTTGGGTTAGGTCAATCCGTTCGCGAGATATGGGAGTTTGAAGACACGAAATGGTTGAGAAGGCAAAAAATTTTTCGCAATTCTGCTGCTCCAAACGCTTAACCAGAATGGCCTAGGGAAAAAATGCACATACCGTTGTAATCGGGCGAGTTTCTACTTTCAGATGCAACAGGAATCTTTGGGTTACGTCAATCCGTTCGCGAGATATGGGAGTTTGAAGCCAAGAAATGGTTGAGAAGGCAAAAAATTTTTCGCAATTCTGCTGCTCCAAACGCTTAAGCAGAATAGCCTAGGGAAAAAATACACATACCGTTGTAATCGGGCGAGTTTCTACTTTCAGATGCAATAGGAATTTTTGGTTTAGGTCAATCCGTTCGCGAGATATGGGAGTTTGAAGCCAAGAAATGGTAGAGAAGGCAAAAAATTTTTCCCAATTCTGCTGCTCCAAACGCTTAACCAGAATGGCCTAGGGAAAAAATACGCATACCGTTGTAATCGGGCGAGTTTCTACTTTCAGACGCAGCAGGAATTTTTGGGTTTGGTCAATCCATTCGCGAAATATGGGACTTTGAAGCTAAGAAATGGTTGAGAAGGCAAAAAATGTTTCGCAATTCTGCTGCTCCAAACGCTTAACCAGAATGGGCTAGGGAAAAAATAAACACACCGTTGTAATGGGGCGGGTTTCTACTTTCAGATGCAATAGGAATGTTTGGGTTAGGTCAATGCGTTCGCGAGATATGGGAGTTTGAAGCCAAGAAATGGTTGAGAAGGCAAAACATTTTTCGCAATTCTGCTGATCCAAACGCTTAACCAGAATGGCCTAAGGGAAAAACACACGTACCGTTGTAATCGGGCGCGTTTCTACTTTCAAATGCAATAGGCATTTTTGGGTTATGTCAATCCATTCGCGAGATATGAGAGTTTGAAGACAAGAAATGGTTGAGAAGGCAAAAAATTTTTCGCAATTCTGCTGCTCCAAACGCTTAACCAGAATGGCCGAGGGAAAAAATACACATACCGTTGTAATCGGGCGAGTTTCTACTTTCAGGTGCAATAGGAATTTTTGGGTTATATCAATCCGTTCGCGAGATATGGGACTTTGAAGCCAAGAAATGGTTGAGAATGCATAAAATTTTTCGCAATTCTGCTGCTCCAAGCGCTTAACCAGAATGACCTAGGGAAAAAATACGCATATCGTTGTAATCGGGCGAGTTTCTACTTTCAGACGCAGCAGGAACTTCTGGGTTAGGTCAATCCGTTCGCGAGATATGGGAGTTTGAAGCCAAGAAATGGTTGAAAAGGCAAAAAATTTTTCGCAATTCTGCTGCTCCAAACGCTTAACCAGAATGGCCTAGGGAAAAAATACACATAGCGTTGTAATCGGGCGAGATTCTACTTTCAGACGCAACAGGAATTTTTGGGTTAGGTCAATCCGTTCGCGAGATATGGGAGTTTGAAGCCAAGAAATGGTTGACAAGGCAAAAAATTTTTCGCAATTCTGCTGCTCCAAACGCTTAACCAGAATGGCCTAGGGAAAAAATACACATACCGTTGTAATCGGGCGAGTTTCTACTTTCAGATGCAATAGGAATTTTTGGGTTAGGTCAATCCGTTCGCGAGATATGGGACTTTGAAGCTAAGAAATGGTTGAGAAGACAACAAGTTTTTCGCACTTCTGCTGCTCCAAACGCTTAACCAGAATGGCATAGGGAAAAAATACACATACCGTTGTAATCGGGCGAGTTTCTACTTTCAGATGCAATAGGAATTTTTGGGTTAGGTCAATCCGTTCGCGAGATATGGGACTTTGAAGCCAAGAAATGGTTGAGAATGCATAAAATTTTTCGCAATTCTGCTGCTCCAAGCGCTTAACCAGAATGACCTAGGGAAAAAATACGCATATCGTTGTAATCGGGCGAGTTTCTACTTTCAGACGCAGCAGGAACTTCTGGGTTTGGTCAATCCGTTCGCGAGATATGGGAGTTTGAAGCTAAGAAATGGTTGAGAAGACAACAAATTCTTCGCAATTCTGCTGCTCCAAACGCTTAACCAGAATGGCCTAGGGAAAAAATACACATAGCGTTGTAATCGGTCGAGTTTCTACTTTCAGACGCAACAGGAATTTTTGGGTTAGGTCAATCCGTTCGCGAGATATGGGAGTTTGAAGCCAAGAAATGGTTGAGAAGGCAAAAAATTTTTCGCAATTCTGCTGCTCCAAACGCTTAACCAGAATGGCCTAGGGAAAAAATACACATACCGTTGTAATCGGGCGAGTTTCTACTTTCAGATGCAACAGGAATTTTTGGGTTAGGTCAATCCGTTCGCGAGATATGGGAGTTTGAAGACACGAAATGGTTGAGAAGGCAAAAAATTTTTCGCAATTCTGCTGCTCCAAACGCTTAACCAGAATGGCCTAGGGAAAAAATGCACATACCGTTGTAATCGGGCGAGTTTCTACTTTCAGATGCAACAGGAATCTTTGGGTTACGTCAATCCGTTCGCGAGATATGGGAGTTTGAAGCTAAGAAATGGTTGAGAAGACAACAAATTTTTCGCACTTCTGCTGCTCCAAACGCTTAACCAGAATGGCCGAGGGAAAAAATACACATACCGTTGTAATCGGGCGAGTTTCTACTTTCAGATGCAATAGGAATTTTTGGGTTAGGTGAATCCGTTCGCGAGATATGGGACTTTGAAGCCAAGAAATGGTTGAGAATGCATAAAATTTTTCGCAATTCTGCTGCTCCAAGCGCTTAACCAGAATGACCTAGGGAAAAAATACGCATATCGTTGTAATCGGGCGAGTTTCTACTTTCAGACGCAGCAGGAACTTCTGGGTTTGGTCAATCCGTTCGCGAGATATGGGAGTTTGAAGCTAAGAAATGGTTGAGAAGACAACAAATTCTTCGCAATTCTGCTGCTCCAAACGCTTAAGCAGAATAGCCTAGGGAAAAAATACACATACCGTTGTAAACGGGCGAGTTTCTACTTTCAGACGCAACAGGAATTTTTGGGTTAGGTCAATCCGTTCGCGAGATATGGGAGTTTGAAGCCAAGAAATGGTTGAGAAGGCAAAAAATTTTTCGCAATTCTGCTGCTCCAAACGCTTAACCGGAATGGCCTAGGGAAAAAATGCACATACCGTTGTAATCGGGCGAGTTTCTACTTTCAGATGCAACAGGAATTTTTGGGTTAGGTCAATCCGTTCGCGAGATATGGGAGTTTGAAGACACGAAATGGTTGAGAAGGCAAAAAATTTTTCGCAATTCTGCTGCTCCAAACGCTTAACCAGAATGGCCTAGGGAAAAAATGCACATACCGTTGTAATCGGGCGAGTTTCTACTTTCAGATGCAACAGGAATCTTTGGGTTACGTCAATCCGTTCGCGAGATATGGGAGTTTGAAGCCAAGAAATGGTTGAGAAGGCAAAAAATTTTTCGCAATTCTGCTGCTCCAAACGCTTAAGCAGAATAGCCTAGGGAAAAAATACACATACCTTTGTAATCGGGCGAGTTTCTACTTTCAGATGCAATAGGAATTTTTGGTTTAGGTCAATCCGTTCGCGAGATATGGGAGTTTGAAGCCAAGAAATGGTAGAGAAGGCAAAAAATTTTTCCCAATTCTGCTGCTCCAAACGCTTAACCAGAATGGCCTAGGGAAAAAATACGCATACCGTTGTAATCGGGCGAGTTTCTACTTTCAGACGCAGCAGGAATTTTTGGGTTTGGTCAATCCGTTCGCGAAATATGGGACTTTGAAGCTAAGAAATGGTTGAGAAGGCAAAAAATGTTTCGCAATTCTGCTGCTCCAAACGCTTAACCAGAATGGGCTAGGGAAAAAATAAACACACCGTTGTAATGGGGCGGGTTTCTACTTTCAGATGCAATAGGAATGTTTGGGTTAGGTCAATGCGTTCGCGAGATATGGGAGTTTGAAGCCAAGAAATGGTTGAGAAGGCAAAACATTTTTCGCAATTCTGCTGATCCAAACGCTTAACCAGAATGGCCTAAGGGAAAAACACACGTACCGTTGTAATCGGGCGCGTTTCTACTTTCAAATGCAATAGGCATTTTTGGGTTATGTCAATCCATTCGCGAGATATGAGAGTTTGAAGACAAGAAATGGTTGAGAAGGCAAAAAATTTTTCGCAATTCTGCTGCTCCAAACGCTTAACCAGAATGGCCGAGGGAAAAAATACACATACCGTTGTAATCGGGCGAGTTTCTACTTTCAGGTGCAATAGGAATTTTTGGGTTATATCAATCCGTTCGCGAGATATGGGACTTTGAAGCCAAGAAATGGTTGAGAATGCATAAAATTTTTCGCAATTCTGCTGCTCCAAGCGCTTAACCAGAATTACCTAGGGAAAAAATACGCATATCGTTGTAATCGGGCGAGTTTCTACTTTCAGACGCAGCAGGAACTTCTGGGTTAGGTCAATCCGTTCGCGAGATATGGGAGTTTGAAGCCAAGAAATGGTTGAGAAGGCAAAAAATTTTTCGCAATTCTGCTGCTCCAAACGCTTAACCAGAATGGCCTAGGGAAAAAATACACATAGCGTTGTAATCGGGCGAGATTCTACTTTCAGACGCAACAGGAATTTTTGGGTTAGGTCAATCCGTTCGCGAGATATGGGAGTTTGAAGCCAAGAAATGGTTGACAAGGCAAAAAATTTTTCGCAATTCTGCTGCTCCAAACGCTTAACCAGAATGGCCTAGGGAAAAAATACACATACCGTTGTAATCGGGCGAGTTTCTACTTTCAGATGCAATAGGAATTTTTGGGTTAGGTCAATCCGTTCGCGAGATATGGGACTTTGAAGCTAAGAAATGGTTGAGAAGACAACAAGTTTTTCGCACTTCTGCTGCTCCAAACGCTTAACCAGAATGGCATAGGGAAAAAATACACATACCGTTGTAATCGGGCGAGTTTCTACTTTCAGATGCAATAGGAATTTTTGGGTTAGGTCAATCCGTTCGCGAGATATGGGACTTTGAAGCCAAGAAATGGTTGAGAATGCATAAAATTTTTCGCAATTCTGCTGCTCCAAGCGCTTAACCAGAATGACCTAGGGAAAAAATACGCATATCGTTGTAATCGGGCGAGTTTCTACTTTCAGACGCAGCAGGAACTTCTGGGTTTGGTCAATCCGTTCGCGAGATATGGGAGTTTGAAGCTAAGAAATGGTTGAGAAGACAACAAATTCTTCGCAATTCTGCTGCTCCAAACGCTTAACCAGAATGGCCTAGGGAAAAAATACACATAGCGTTGTAATCGGGCGAGTTTCTACTTTCAGACGCAACAGGAATTTTTGGGTTAGGTCAATCCGTTCGCGAGATATGGGAGTTTGAAGCCAAGAAATGGTTGAGAAGGCAAAAAATTTTTCGCAATTCTGCTGCTCCAAACGCTTAACCAGAATGGCCTAGGGAAAAAATACACATACCGTTGTAATCGGGCGAGTTTCTACTTTCAGATGCAACAGGAATTTTTGGGTTAGGTCAATCCGTTCGCGAGATATGGGAGTTTGAAGACACGAAATGGTTGAGAAGGCAAAAAATTTTTCGCAATTCTGCTGCTCCAAACGCTTAACCAGAATGGCCTACGGAAAAAATGCACATACCGTTGTAATCGGGCGAGATTCTACTTTCAGATGCAACAGGAATCTTTGGGTTACGTCAATCCGTTCGCGAGATATGGGAGTTTGAAGCCAAGAAATGGTTGAGAAGGCAAAAAATTTTTCGCAATTCTGCTGCTCCAAACGCTTAAGCAGAATAGCCTAGGGAAAAAATACACATACCGTTGTAATCGGGCGAGTTTCTACTTTCAGATGCAATAGGAATTTTTGTATAGGTCAATCCGTTCGCGAGATATGGGAGTTTGAAGCCAAGAAATGGTAGAGAAGGCAAAAAATTTTTCACAATTCTGCTGCTCCAAACGCTTAACCAGAATGGCCTAGGGAAAAAATACGCATACCGTTGTAATCGGGCGAGTTTCTACTTTCAGACGCAGCAGGAATTTTTGGGTTTGGTCAATCCGTTCGCGAGATATGGGACTTTGAAGCTAAGAAATGGTTGAGAAGGCAAAAAATGTTTCGCAATTCTGCTGCTCCAAACGCTTAACCAGAATGGGCTAGGGAAAAAATAAACACACCGTTGTAATGGGGCGGGTTTCTACTTTCAGATGCAATAGGAATGTTTGGGTTAGGTCAATGCGTTCGCGAGATATGGGAGTTTGAAGCCAAGAAATGGTTGAGAAGGCAAAACATTTTTCGCAATTCTGCTGATCCAAACGCTTAACCAGAATGGCCTAAGGGAAAAATACACGTACCGTTGTAATCGGGCGCGTTTCTACTTTCAAATGCAATAGGCATTTTTGGGTTATGTCAATCCATTCGCGAGATATGAGAGTTTGAAGACAAGAAATGGTTGAGAAGGCAAAAAATTTTTCGCAATTCTGCTGCTCCAAACGCTTAACCAGAATGGCCGAGGGAAAAAATACACATACCGTTGTAATCGGGCGAGTTTCTACTTTCAGGTGCAATAGGAATTTTTGGGTTATATCAATCCGTTCGCGAGATATGGGACTTTGAAGCCAAGAAATGGTTGAGAATGCATAAAATTTTTCGCAATTCTGCTGCTCCAAGCGCTTAACCAGAATGACCTAGGGAAAAAATACGCATATCGTTGTAATCGGGCGAGTTTCTACTTTCAGACGCAGCAGGAACTTCTGGGTTTGGTCAATCCGTTCGCGAGATATGGGAGTTTGAAGCTAAGAAATGGTTGAGAAGACAACAAATACTTCGCAATTCTGCTGCTCCAAACGCTTAACCAGAATGGCCTAGGGAAAAAATACACATAGCGTTGTAATCGGGCGAGTTTCTACTTTCAGACGCAACAGGAATTTTTGGGTTAGGTCAATCCGTTCGCGAGATATGGGAGTTTGAAGCCAAGAAATGGTTGAGAAGGCAAAAAATTTTTCGCAATTCTGCTGCTCCAAACGCTTAACCAGAATGGCCTGGGGAAAAAATACACATACCGTTGTAATCGGGCGAGTTTCTACTTTCAGATGCAATAGGAATTTTTGGGTTAGGTCAATCCGTTCGCGAGATATGGGACTTTGAAGCCAAGAAATGGTAGAGAAGGCAAAAAATTTTTCACAATTCTGCTGCTCCAAACGCTTAACCAGAATGGCCTAGGGAAAAAATACGCATACCGTTGTAATCGGGCGAGTTTCTACTTTCAGACGCAGCAGGAATTTTTGGGTTTGGTCAATCCGTTCGCGAGATATGGGACTTTGAAGCTAAGAAATGGTTGAGAAGGCAAAAAATGTTTCGCAATTCTGCTGCTCCAAACGCTTAACCAGAATGGGCTAGGGAAAAAATAAACACACCGTTGTAATGG